>NC_134411.1:96065645-96253145 GCF_038048845.1 Mixophyes fleayi
TAAAATCAGGAATGATAGCACTCAGTAACGTACACGCTTTCTAAAGTCCTATGTACGTACACTTTAGTCATATTTAAATGGAATAATGTATCCCTTAAGGGTATTAGAATTCATCTGGAAATTCTGTGACCATCTAATGGCAAATGGCAGATTGTGCTTAGACGAGACACAACATCTTTTTTTATTTTACGGTAAGAAAGTAAATTCATTATAATACAAATGTTTAATTTGAAACAAAATCTCTTGCATAAGATGATCCTAATATCAGCTGTGTTTTACCTTCACTGACAGTTATACAACCATTGGACACTCATAAGTCACGTGATACAAGTGACATCTCTGCTCACCAGTATAAAAATATACTGTACACGAACAACATTAAAACCACCTGCCTAATATTGTGTAGGTCCCCCTCGTGCTGCCAAAATAGCTCTGACTCATTGAGGCATGGACTCCACAAGATCTCTGAAGGTGTCCTGTGGTATCTGGTACCAAGATGTTAGCAGCAGATCCTTTATGTCCTGTAAGTTGCGAGGTGGAGGCCTCCATGGCTGGGACTTATGTTTCCAGCACATCCTGCAGATATTTGATTGGATTGTGATCTGGATAATTTGGAGGCCGAGTCAACACCTTAAACTCTGTCACGTTCCTCAAACCATTCCTGAACAATGTTTGCAGTGTAGCCGAGCACATTATCCTGCTGAAAGAGGGCACTGCCATCAGGGACTACCGCTGCCATGAAGGGGTGTACTCAGGGCTGCCAAGAAGAATTCAGGGCCCGGGTACAACAAATTCATGGGGCCCCCCTCATAGTGAAGTAAGCCCCAAAAATTTTTTGCGACGCCTTACGGCGGTGCAAAACAAATTAGGTGTATGGTCATATATTCAGGGGCGTGGCTAGCCAAACGGCGGTGCAAACATTTTGGGAGGTGTGGTCATGCATTTGGGGGCGTGGCAAACGTGCCATTGGGGCGTGGCTAACATAAAAACCACTAGGCTCTCAATTCGCCGGAGCGTCACATATGTTCAAGCACTCCTGACTTTCAGGACATCTACCACCACAGGGTAGTATACAAACAATGCAGTGTGTACACAAACAGTTCAGTCTTGGCCTACACCTTACATTGGGCACAACATTCACCAAAAATTGGTATTGTCCCTACTAGAATCACAACATTTCACACACTGTGCTGCTTTCTCCTACCTGTTCTTCTCACTTTCTCCACCTGTGGCTGCTGCTTTCTTTAGTTGCGGCTTGTCCGGATCCAGAAATGTTGAAGGACCTATTTTGAAAAAAAAATGGCTACATTTAGAAAATTACAGCCAGCCCCAGCGTTAAATCAATAGCACCCACGATTAATAATTAGGCCTTCCTCCAGCCCCAACATTAAAATAATACTATTCACATTTAATAAATAAACCTATTTCCCTTCCTGCAAACAGCCCCAGCAATACCTATTTCCCGCAACCATCACTGCCATTAAATAATTCATAGTCACATTTAATAAATAGACCTCATTCTCCCTAAACTCACCCTAAGATTCAATAGCCCCCAAACCACCCCATCTTAAATTAATAGTCCCTACTATTAAATTGCCTCACCATCACCCTACAAACAAAATAGCGCCCATTAATTAGCTGCCACCTACCTCACACACACTACATTGCAACAAGCACCCTATGCCATTACACACACAATACTGTGCCCCTTCATCAAAACTACACTGTACCCCCTTATGCTCACACTGCGACCTCCATGCTGCTTTTCCCCCCTTCTTTTTTACTTTGTGCCTCTCTCCCACTTTTTTTCCTCCTCTGTTCCTCTCTCACACTTTTTTTTATTCCTCTGTGGCTCTCTCCTTTTTTTCCTCCTCTGTTCCTCTCTCCCCAATTTTTTTTTATTCCTCTGTGGCTCTCTCCTTTTTTTCCTCCTCTGTTCCTCTCTCCCACTTTTTTTTTTATTCCCCTGTGGCTCTCTCCTTTTTTTCCTCCTCTGTTCCTCTCTCCCCAATTTTTTTTTTATTCCTCTGTGGCTCTCTCCTTTTTTTCATCCTCTGTTCCTATCTCCCACTTTTTTTTTTATTCCCCTGTGGCTCTCTCCTTTTTTTCCCTCCTCTGTTCCTCTCTCCCACTTTTTTTCCCCTCCTCTGTTCCTCTTTGCCCAATTTTTTTTTATTCCTCTGTGACTCTCTCCTTTTTTTCCTCCTCTGTTTCTCTGTCCCCTTTCTTTATAGTACTGTCCCTCTCTGTTTTCCTCCCCTTGCCTCTCCGTTTCTTTACTTACCTTTTGTCAACTTCTTTCTTTTCTTTTCTGCTCTTCTGTCTCCTCTTCTGTCTTCTTTCTTCCTGCTGGCTGCGGCGCTCCTCACTGACTGACAGGCGTGACTTGATGACGTCACGCCCGGCAGTCAGTGTGAATGGAGGAGAGGAGGGACACGGCGCCGCGCGATCACGTGAGTATTTATTTATTTTTTTTAAATTTATTCTTCCTCCCAGCTCCCAAGAAACCCAAGACCCCCCACCCCCCCCCCCCCCCCCCCCCCCCCCCCCCCCCCGCGGGAAAAAAAATATAAAAAGTTTAAAAAAAAAGCGCAAGACAGAAAAAAAAAAAAAAAAAAAATTAATTAGCAGTGAGGGCCCGGCCCAGGCCCGGGTAAACTGTACCCGCTCCCCCCCCCTCTCGGCGGCCCTGGGTGTACTTGGTCTGTAACAATGTTTAGGTAGGTGGTACTTGTCAGAGTAACATCCACATGAATGCCAGGACCCCAGGTTTACCAGCAGAACATTGCCCAGAGCATCACACTGCCTCCGCCAGCTTGTTCTTCCCATAGTGCATCCTGGTGCCATCTCTTCCCCAGGTAAACGATGTACACGCTCCCGGCCGTCCACATGATGTAAAATAAAACTGATTCATCAGACCAGGCCACCTTCTTCCATTGCTCCGTGGTCTTGTTCTGGCGCTCACATGCTCTTTGTAGAAGCTTTCGGCAGTGGTTCTGGCTACGCTGCCCCATACACAGCAAGTTGCGATGCTCTGTGTTTCCTGACACCTTTCTATCATAACCAGCATTATCCTTTTCAGCAATGTGTACTACAGTAGCTCTATGTGGGATTGGATCAGACGGGCTACTCTTCACTTCCCACGCGCATCAATCAGCCTTGGGTGCCCATGACCCTATTGCAAGTTCACTGGTTGTCCTTCCTTTTGGTAGGTACTAACCACTACATACCGGGAACACCCCACAAGACCTGCCGTTGTGGAGATGCTCTGACCCAGTCATCTAACAATCACAATATGGCCCTTGTCAAAGTCGCTCAGATCCTTACGTTTGCCCATTTTTTCTACTTCCAACACATCAACGTCAAGAACTGATTGTTCATTTGTTCCCTAATATATCCCAACCCTTGACAGGTACCATTGTAACGGGATGATCAATGTTATTCTATTCACTTGTCAGTGGATTTAATGTTGAGGCTGATCGGTGTATGTGACAGGAGGGATATCTCTGCTCTACAATTATAAGGAGACCTTTTACAGCATATGATACATATGTTCATGTTATTTTGTGTTATAATGGGTGTAAGGTAACTCTAACATAAAACATATTACTAGAAAACATTATTAGAAGTCACTGAGAATTCCTTGACCTGAAAAGAGCATAAGGCTACAGGCCAAGCTGTATCACAGAGGCCATTGAGCTCCCTTTATTATATTGAGTGGCACATTATTTTATTATAATACCATCTTGAATATGCATATATGGTGCATGGCTATAGATGTACACATTGCTACACATATACACAAATGCAAACATAGCATAATATACATATAAATAGATTTAGAAACATACACGGATACATGAAGACATAAACATATCAACATGCACTAATAAACATAATGGGCCCGATTCATGTTTGGACCTCTGTCCGGTTACGTAGCATTTTTGCTGCGATTCGGTAGTGCAGGTGTCAATAACCTGACATTAGGCCAATGAGCGCTATTGCAGGCAATTTATATACGACACACTACGACTCCCTGCGCATTGAGAGCGGTAAGGGGGCACGTACAGTAAGGGTGTTTCAATTAGAGATATTCACTGACCCCGTGTTTTGGATCCTGATTTGTTTTTAAAAATCCCTATTTTTTTTTGCTAAAATCACATAATTTGTCTCTTTATTATCCCTACATTATTATTAACCTCAATAACATTAATTACCAGTAAATTTTTGTCACGTGACAAGAACACTGCTACCTCTGTTTCTGTGTGAGCAATGTCACTGGAGACTGGAGAGTGACAAGAACACTGCTACCCCTGTTTCTGTGTGAGCAATGGCACTGAGCAATGTCACTGGAGACTGGAGAGTGACAAGAACACTGCTACCTCTGTTTCTGTGTGAGCAATATCACTGGAGACTGGAGAGTGACAAGAACACTGCTACCTCTGTTTCTGTGTGAGCAATGTCACTGGAGACTGGAGAGTGACAAGAACACTGCTACCTCTGTTCCTGTGTGAGCAATGTCACTGGAGACTGGAGAGTGTCAAGAACACTGCTACCCCTGTTTCTGTGCGAGCAATGTCACTGGAGACTGGAGAGTGTCAAGAACACTGCTACCCCTGTTTCTGTGCGAGCAATGTCACTGGAGACTGGAGACTGACAAGAACACTGCTACCTCTGTTTCTGTGTGAGCAATGTCACTGTAGACTGGAGAGTGTCAAGAACACTGCTACCCCTGTTTCTGTGCGAGCAATGTCACTGGAGACTGGAGACTGACAAGAACACTGCTACCTCTGTTTCTGTGTGAGCAATGGCGCTGGATCTCCTGGGGAGGGAGGTGCTTATTGAATCCAAAACCCACGAGACCCGACAATGCAACAATGACGTTTTGCCTCGATCCAGATCCAAGGATGCACGGAGATACCGAGCCGGCTTGCGAGCCTACTCAGATCCCCTAAGTTCGGGTGGGCTCTGTTTTCAGAAAACTGAGCCTGAGCATCTCTAGTTTCAATGCAGATGTGGCCGATTCACGTTCTGTATGTGTTGTAAGTACGATTGTTTTCAGCCTGATCCTTTACACTTGCTAAAGGGCTGGTATAAATGCCGGATGATAGTGATGATCGACACGACGTAGTCTTTGAATTACAAATTATATGTGCTTGGCAGTAGCTACCACAGTACAACTGTAAGCAACGAAATATACTAAACGCAGTGTTTGTCCTGTACGCATCGAAGTAATCTTAATTTATGTAAATAATGTAAAAAAATTATTTAAAAAAGTTTTAGAATTGAAAACAATTATTTAAAAAAAAAAATATTATACAGTTAATAGTTGTTTTTAATTACTGATAAAATAAAATTAGAGGGGAATGGAAAGTTCCCCTCTACAATGGTGTGCAGCCATAGCTATACTGTTACAGAGAGCTGTAAAATATATCCTTATAATCAACCTGCTCTGACATCACGGCATGAACAATATAAGACTGTATTTTACAAGGTATTCATCTGCAGTAGATATTATAAAGTTGCACACGCCATGCATTAATTTTACTGACATGTTAAAACCAGTTGTAATAAACCTGAGGGGCGATTATGTCAATTCGTTAGACCTAGCGCTAATAACAGGTTAGAAAACTAAGAACACTAACAATAATAATTACATGTAAATTTAACAGTTGGAACTTGATGTTAGACGGTAAATAACAACATCAATAAATACATTGTATTCTGAATTGCCATTGGTACGAAATGTTTCTGTTAGCAAAATGTGAAACAATATCTTAACTCCTATCCTCTGATTTATCAAGCTGAGCTTCCATCAGCTACCAATAAACACAGCCAAACCCAACTTCTTGCCCGATCGTACTGCCGGGGGCTGCTGGAAGGGGTTTCAGTATAACGCAACATGTGAAACTTAGCCTAATGCAGGAGATATCTATGATATGCCAAAAACCGTGCAGAAAAAGCAGATTCCGCATGGTTTATGGCTTAATAAATAGACCCCATAGTGCGAGAAGGTTACTAGGACTCAATGCATACTAAGATGATGCAGTCATTTACGCGGTACATCTACCGCACCTTCTTGGATCATTATCCTCTTCTGTTATGGCTGCAACATTCTCTGCCAAATGTTCACTCATCGGGACTCTAAGAAACTTCTACGCCCATGACTGGAGGTTGAAGAACGCAATCTCCTCCCCAGTCTAGATCTGCACATATTCCTCCCACTAAATCTGGGGATCAGGTAAAATGATTCATGTAACTCAAAGATTCCAGGAGATAAATCCAAAAAGCCGGGGTGGCTCCTGCAAGCAGGATTCGACTCAACCGCTGGCCCTGCTGCTGTTGTTCCTTGTGGACTGTGGACAGTATCTTCCGTGTGTGGCACTGTGCAGAACTTCACTCTCATACTCTAGGCTATAATAAACAAGTGAATGGAGCCTCCATTGGGCACCTGGAATGGAGGCTGAATCTGTGACCTGGAATGGATCCTGCATCAAAGACCTGGAATGGAGCCTTCATCTGGCACCTGGAATAGAGCTTGCATAGGGCACCTGGAATGGAGCCTGAATCTGGAACCTGGAATGGATCCTGCATCAGGCACCTGGAATGGATCCTGCATCAGGCACCTGGAATGGAGCCTGAATCTGTGACCTGGAATAGATCCTGCATCAGGGACCTGGAATGGATCCTGCATCGGGCACCTGGAATGGAGCCTTAATCCGAACCTGGAATGGAGCCTGAATCTGTGACCTGCAATGGATCCGGAATCGGGCACCTGGAATGGAGTCTGAATCCGGAACCTGGAATGGAGCCTGAATCTGTGACCTGGAATGGATCCTGCATCGGGCACCTGGAATGGAGTCTGAATCCGGAACCTGGAATGGAGCCTGAATTCGGAACCTGGAATGGAGCCTTATTGTTTTTCTCATCTGTTCCTGTTCCACATTATATTAATTGATCATTGTATTCGCATAACACTTCAATGGATTTAATCAACTTGCAACCGGTTCTGAACACTGCAGATATTCACTCCATAAATTTATTAGGTATGTGCAAGGAGTCAACATCACACAATACCTAAAACTGTTCAACACAGATGCTCAAACTTTTTTAAAAGTGGTTTCACACCGGTCCGTTGTATCAGCTCTAAATTCTCCAATTTCAATTCTAAAACTTTATATAAACTATAAAATTTGAGCTAAATTCCAACAATGTGAACAGGTTGGACCAGGCTCAAGGTAATTTCCACCGTGTTTGAGCCTTATGACTGCATTGTATAGTATTGGTAACAGTTTTCCAATGCTGTGAAAAGTGACCGCTGGTGAAACTCAACTTTCAAACTCCAATTTAGTAAGTTTGCTGTTAAAATAAATAAATAAAAATAAATAAAAACTAAAAAAATACTATAAAATTTACCCATTTAAACCTGAACAGGCAACCTTTTATCGTTTCTTTTAACATTTTTAAGAACCTTGACCGCAAACAGCGAACTTTGAAGCAAACAATGAGCCTGAAACTTTGTACCTCAATTGCATTCTGCAAACTTAAAACCGCACAACGGAAAATTGGCGTAGATTCGTGGTCATATCGCTCACAACTACGATGCCCTCAAACCGGACAAATTCAATCTAATTTTTAACCAATTTGATTTTAGAATATGTCTTCTGATCAACATGGTTTCTTCATTTTCTCTTCTACTGTGCACATGAAAAAGTTTAGTTTTCCCTTGAAGTAGCCAATGAAAAATATAATATTTAAGCATTACAATTTTTTTTCCCCCTAAGGAAATAAAACATTGTGGAATTAATTAAAGAGAGTGCAGAGAAAATGTAGTTGCTAATAATTAATTGTTTGAATTTCAGGTCTGCTAATCAGAGCCGTTATCAATACCAACCCTCCATGGCTCAATGGCGAAGATGTCATAAAACTTACAAGATTTAATGTCTGATGTGACGGTTCTTTAATTACGCAACGTGATTAATTAGTCACTTAAATAATATTGATATAGAACTTTTCTTCTTAATTTTTTCATTCGTAGACAGTTGTGATGTCCAATTTAAGCTAAGATAATGGATGATAGCCACTATTTATAATAAAATTGAACTCTGTTAAAATTCTTTCCATTCATGAAAAGGACAAATGGCTGTATATTGAAATATGTTTGACAATTTCATTGGGAATAAGGCTATGTGGTAGGGAATATCAAATAGTATTACTTTAAAGGACAAGTAAGCTCTTGGACATTTTAAACATACAATGCCCGCGCTACATTCATTTATCGTAGGGGTTGCATGGAGAAAGTGATAGGGTGGATGGTCCGTTGCTTATGGGGGTCCTTACGGTATCCACAGGGTTCGTTCCTGATGCAGAAGGTAGGACTGCCAGAGGTTAACGGAAAGGAAGGCATTGTATATTTTTAAAGGATATGTCCAAATGTGGACCTGTTCTTTAGTGTTGGTTTGCATTTCTAAGACCAATGGATGTTACACACACAGATGCGCAGCAGCTCTCTCAATATGTTTTTTTGGGGGGGCCTCCCCTTAAAAATTCTGCGTACGTCCCTAGATGTGTATATGTGTGACCAATCGCAGGGCCTGATTATGGGTTCAGGCCACCCTAGGCTAATATGCTCGTAGCGTCCCCTCGCCTAACACACCAGGCTAATAAGCGTTTGATAAAAGCAAACTCATCCTTAATTTAAAGTCCAGCTTCCTTCACACCCCCCCCCCCCATACCAATATTTATCTTCCTGTGGTTTCAAAAATCAACTCCACTCAGCTTTTTTAAAAGGGTTACACCAATTTATGTCACACGTTTTCTTTAATTAAAATCAGAACTGTATAGCAGAAAGGAGCTGTGAACGAGCGCTACTGAGTGTGGAGATGTGAAGGGGGAGGGGGCTGTCGCCATCCTTGTCCCCCCTACTCGCTTATCTTTAATCACTCGCCAAGGATGGCTCTCTGTCTTCAGTCGTTACCACGGGAACACGTCAAGATTAAAACCTTACTACATGTCTATTTTATTTTTTATTTTTACTTTGGAGAACAACTATTCTCTGAATTTTAAATTTGAATTTTGAATTTCAGTTTATAATTCTCCCTATCACCATTTTTCACCCCCTAAAATGTTACACCTTAGGCTGCAGACTAGTCAGCCTATTGGATAATCAGGTCCTGTCCAATCTACAGCCATTGTACAGCACTACAGAAGTGTTAATGATAAATAATACTCATATTATAATAATAATAATATAGTGCTTAACGTGAACAGATCATAGTGAAGGAATGTTTTCTGTGTCACTATCCACATTGCCTATAATAATAATTTATTAACTCATCAATTTCCATTCCTCTTTTTACACATAATATACTAACGATTTCCTTATTGGGTGATTTAAAATATGGTTTCACAGAGGGGCAGGTGTGATATAAGTGAAGTTTTCATATAAAAATGGTTAACAAGAAACCAATTTTCCTTATAGACATTTGCAATTTACTTGTCATTCCTAAGTATGGGGAGAATGACTTTCCTGTCATCGTTTAGAGCTTATAGGGGTGTTATGCCTATTGTTCGGAATCAGTGGGGATTTTGAATATTTGTTTCTTAAGTCAGTAACATTGTGGTAGTTATCTATAAGCCTCTAATCTGAATCCAGCAGAGAAAACATCTAAGGTATAAGTGGTGTTCATACAAACGTGTTTTAAAAGATATCCTGGTCTTTGTCAACCTCTTATATCACTAATCATCAATGATGTACGGTGGCCATCGTAGGACAATCCTCATCAATATCACAGAATGACAAGCATCACGTTTATTTATACTGTGTTTAAACATTGCCTATTATTTCATTCCTTGCTCCTTTCATCAAATATGCCTCAGTCAAATATTGAATTGCTCAACACACAGAACAACTACAGCCTCATTCCAGGTAGTCTTCATCTCAATGACAGTGTCATTATCAGGCAATTGCCTGAAGCTACCAGCTTCATTGAAAGGCCATTTAAATGGGATATCCCACTACTACTAAGCGTCAGTTATTGCCACCATCTGCTTTTATATCTACAGTACAGACACTAAATTTATTGTTCTGGCAAAGTGTGTAGCCGTGGTCAACTGTCAATGGTTAATTCTAGGAGGCGAGGTGTAAAAAGCTCCGGGGGAACCCATCCTACAGTTATATATGTACACAAAGCAAAAATGTTAATTATTTGTTTCTTACTGAAAACATTTTCACAAAGGACTTTAAATATGTCCATGAACTGTTTGTGTACATATGCTTATTGAATCAAAGTCATGTCTGCGAATTACATCCAATATGTACTGATAAAAAGCAATGCCAAGATTCACACATATCAGTAAAATATACTATGATATTTTTTTTTTTTTACTGCAATAGATTATTTATGGTAAGTGGGTCCTGGAACATTTGTGGCCACAGAAATCCAAAAGAAGGCAGTTAAGTTGCAGGCAAATCAGAGAACACACGATGAACTTGATTAGCTTGATTAGCGTTAGTATATATGAATTCTCTTACAATGTAATATGCATAGGGTTGGGTTGGCCTTTTGGAGTGTAACATCAGATGAGCTTCTCTTTCATATCATGATAGGAAGTCTAATAAAGAAAATTAATTACCGTTTGTAATCTCGAGGAGACTTACACACTAATCATCTCCAGTGTGTGTCATAAAAGACAAACCTCTGTATGGGGCATAATGATTGTCTTTGCATTGATGGACAATGAGCACAGAGCTGGCTATGGTACACAAGGTGCAGGCAGCAAGTTCTTGATTATTTATATTTTTTATATTATTATAAAGTGACCAAATCTCATGTCTAAGTTAAAAAAAAACCTCATAGTTCAATTTTTTTTAAAATATAAATATTTAGCGCTATATTAAGAGGCTGAGGGGTCTAATACAAATATGGCAGAAAGAGTGGAGCACTACCAACCTTTCTTCCATATTTACCTCCGCCCTTCACCGTGGCCAATCACCTGGGGGAGCGTTTAGAGGAGGAGTTGGGGGCGGAGCTACAGCAGGCGAAGATAGTAATGATATCTATTCTTACTATGTAGCAGGTGTGCTGCTCCATCACCAACCCCCATCGGAGTTGGTGGAGGTCAACTCAGTTTTTTATGTTGAACAATGTAGGGGCTCAGGTGGCCTATTTACATTAATAGCCACGGTCCGATTTTGATTGAAAAGCAACTTTTAGAAGAGAGTTTTAATCTGAATACTGAAACATTTTTCAGAATTAAGTTAGAGAATGAATTGGGTGACCATGAAATACTGAGATTCGTAGAAGCTCAAAATTTGGGACTAACATTGTGCCCGATCTTCACTACAGACAGTAAATCAGCACTCATAACCGCTGGTTAGATTTCAGAAACAAAACCCCATAAACAAATAGATACCATCGCTGGATCCAAGCTCTCGGAGACAACCTGAAAAATATTTATTCAATGTTGTCTAATACTGAGTTAAATAATATACATGAAATAAGTCAAGTGTTTATACCTAACTAAAGGTTCTTCATGCTTTTTATTCACTCTGCGACATGTTTCCATATTAGAAGGGAGGTGATTTACTACCAGACCAGACAAGGAGGGACTGACAGCCTTTGAGACTTGCTTTACAGAAATGCACTGTGAGGATTGGTGGATTCATACACAGGGGCAGTAACTAAAATGAATGTATTCTTCACTTTCTTCTCTCCAAGCCGTCAGTGGGACCACATCACAAGTTTGGCCCAGAATAAAAAAAAAGTTAATAATGAACATATATTTTTGCCTTTTTTTGTTTATAATGCTCATACATGTGCTACCAACATCTCTACATGTGTATAAACGTCTGAAACTACAAAGTTATTCCTGCAAAGATGGGACCATTGGTCTGTTTCTGGAGGGGCAAATCATTGGGTATGAAAGTGTTAATATTAAGGAAAAAATCGGACAATTCTACTTGGTCAATGCATTTCTAAACAAATGTTTTAAAAAATGACCTATTTAAAAAAAAGTTTTTGTTAATTAACTAAAATTTTTACCCTTATTTGAGACTTATGTTTTTTCGACTACCCGATGAAAGTGCAGTACTTCAATATTTAGCTGTATTTAATCTTGATGTGTCATGTCCTGCCTATGACAACATCACTAACCCAAAGGCAACACCAATTCAGAACGACAGTGACGCTCCCAAAGGATCAAATTTAAGAAAAATGAACCATAGATTTCCCCCAACTTTCCCGTAGAGGGTTAAAGAGGAGAGGAACCTGGCCAGATTGATTTGCTGTGCTTGGAGCGGGGCTGTTTTGTCTGCCTGTCAGTAGATACCCACAAGGTTAATTGTCTGCACCTCAACAGCACATGTGATTAAGGATCACAGCGCCGTGCGGAGACAGATGGGGGTTCCGAGGCGCTTACTGCCTGAGCCAACGCTTGGTGGACAACACTGTTTTGCCAAACAGATGGACAGAGCTGTGTGTGTGGGATACAAGGACACAGAACTGGTGATATATGTCCTGTGATGGTATCTGGTGGAATAAATATCCTCTGTCCTCAGGAAAGGTGCTTTTCATGCAATTGCAGATCCATCAGTTAAAGCCTCTTCTTCCAAAAGAGCCCCCTAGGCTGTAACGTGCTATATTGTTGTCACTATGTGTCAGATGCAGGATTTATGCGACCAGCGCACTACGTGGGGAATAAATCTATTTTAGATGGGCAGATTTATTGTTCACGACAAAATCTCTGATGTCATTTAATTATGAGTGTATTATTTGTAATGCTTGACTCAACAGAAGCTCAAGAAAATGGTTAAAAGTAGGAAATAGCGTGGGCCCTATGTGTCAGTATGCAATGCTAAAATATTTAGAGGAATAGTACATTTTATTGACACAATTGTGCAACTTCCTGGTTCTTCTGCAGATCTTTATTCAAAGTGACTGAGATCCCAGGCAGGGGGGCGTGGTTGGAGGGCGGGAGGGGCGGTGCACAGTGAATCGCGTCATTGTGGCTCTGCCACCCGCGACAAAATGCCGTTTTTGTTGCGGGGGCAGAGCCAAAATGATGCGATTCACCGCGAATCGCCTCATTTTGACAGCAAGATGCTGTTTGCGGGATATTTGACTGCTTTCCTGGGAAACCTAACCGAATTTCGGGAGTCTCCCGGACATTCCGGGAGAGTTGACAAGTATGGCAGAAACTGAAAGCTTGAAGGAAAGTTTCAAATAGCAAAGGTCATTTAGGGATATGCAGTGTATGCATTTTGGCAAATGCAGCAGTTTATCGGCCTCGTGCACACATAGGGGAATTCCTCCATTCTCATTTTCGGAACTGCCGAAATATGACTCTATGGTTAAGCACACAAAACACACAAACAAATTTGGTAAAATATTTGCAAATGACTCTTTGTGTACTTGACTATTCCTACTGACTAGGTTTTCCTCGTCTTATTTTGTTTGGTTTATTTCGGTTTTTCCGTGTGCCAGTCACCATTTATAACGACCTTCGCTATTCCAAATGGACTCGATTTTCTATCCATTTCTTTTTTTTTGCACTTAGTGTTAATTTAATAGGAATATACTGATTAATTTCAGCAACAAAGTGTAACTGCGATGTCACCTAAAAGGCAAATGTCTGCTGTGGGAGTAACTGTACAACAGGAAGCAGCATAAAGACGACGGGCGGAGCAGGATAAAGCACAAATATTAATGCTCATAACTGTGGTCCCATGAACAGTATTTGTGAATTTTGCCACGCTAAGCATTTTGTGGCTGAGCAGCCACCTGACAAACTATTCAATCAATGCTGCCACAAGGGTAAAACCAAATTTGGTGCAATAAGGACTGCCCCGGTTATTGAGCACTTAATGACAGGGCAGTATGAACATTCAAAAAATTTCTTTGACAACATTTGCATAGGCAAACCAACGGGGGGTTTATTAGTGCCTGGAAACCCCCCTCCATGCCTGGGGCACTGTATAATTGAGGTGGCTGGACCCTGCCCCCGCTTCACACGGCTCTGCTCGAAAAGAGAGAGCTGCGTGCACCTAACAGAAGTGCACGCAGCATTGCCCATGTATGCTATGGGGATAGGGAGAGTTGGAGATCAGCCAAGCACTCTCTCAAGTTATAGCCACGCCCCCATGTATGCTGGTTACGCCCATTGGCGGCGTGGTATGGAAACCGCCCTCTGCAAATCCTGCGATTGCCACTGCTCTGTGACTCGATTCAAGGCGAATAATGTAATTTCGGGATTCGCCATGCCAGGTCCCCCTCCGTCCTCACACTTCACCTCCCTCCCGGGATGTCCTGGAGGGAAAGTGTAAAAACTTGGTAAGTATGATAATATGTGTGTTACTTTGTGTGTTTGAATATATTTATTACGCTGTTATCTATGTACTTACAAAGATGCACCTGGGTGATACACAAGGATCCTATTGAAATTGTAAAGGCGACTACAGATCAACGACACCTGATAAGGAGACGTTGATCTGTAGAAATGTGACCTCTCTACTCCTTAAATCTCATATAAATATGTTGTCCCCTATAACGAAAAATTGATTTTGCATTTGGGCGCAATTTGCGCCTATTCTTGTGCCCAGCTTACGTTTAGCTGAACCCACCCATGCACAATCCCTGCGCTTCCCCTACAATACAGACACAAGTTTAAAAACAGGAGTATGATGTAGCAAAGTGTCATAAGCGCTGTGGGCGTGTCCATCGCTGTCTGCATTGTCCAATATTGTAGCGATGATAAGCTAACTCCATAGCTGCGTTTTTAGACCATAAACACTTTATATAATATACAACAGATATTATTCTGTTTTTAAGAATAGTAGCATTATTATATACCATCTGCTATAGATTAATTTTAATAAACTATCAATATATATTTATCTATAGTAAGAATGTAACGAGGGTTTCACATATCAGTCTCTTCTCTGCGACCGAACAAGGCCTATGAACGGTTTAATTAAATTGTCTCCTTTCTATTACCCAACAATATTTATTTAGAACTGTACAGAGTAACCCCCTTTAATATTATATTCCTTGTCTGTATACTATTTCCACAATGCAATTATGTCGGGTTTTACAAGTTTAAAAACCACCAGGAGCATGTTCGATAATATTTTTGCTGAACTATTACTGCAACGCCAACCCCCGCCAGATGATATTTTTTTTACTGCCAAACGTTATTTAAAATTATGAAATTGGAGCAGAAGGGCACAAATCGTGTTTTACTCATTCCGTTTCAGCTGCCGTAAATTGAGGGAGGCCTATAAATTCTTAATAACGCATCATAATATAAAAATACAAGCGAAGCCGTTTTATAGCGCAGCCCGTGTCTGCCGCACTTGTCTGTCATTACGTGCGGCCGGTCAGTTTTAAAGAAAATAAAATTAACAGGGACATGAGCAGAGGCAATATTTTTCAGGGACAAATACTAAACTCTGATTACAGGTGATATAACTGCAGACTTAAAGGTTTATTTACCGCAATAAAATGGTTCAAAGAGCCATGATGCTGATGTTGTGTAACCAAGTAGACATTAGTTTTTATTTGCATGACTGCACTAGACTGCTAAATGTTGATCTCTGATTGGTCGCTATGGGTTACACCACATCCCTGCTCTCTGCACCATAGTATTAAACTATAACTTTTTAAATGCTATCTCACAGTGTACAGTCTTTATCACATGAATTGATTAAAATGGTGCATTTTGCAGATATGTTCTGTGAAAATATCAGGCATCATCATCATCATCATTTATTTATATGGCGCCACTGATTCCGCAGCTCTGTACAGAGAACTCATTCACATCAGTCCCTGCCCCATTGGAGCTTGCAGTCTAAATTCCCTAACACATACACACAGAGAGAGCGGGAGAGAGAGACTAAGGTCAATTTTTGATAGCAGCCAATTAACTTACTAGGTTATCTGCTTTGGTTTCCTACTAGGAAACCAAAGCAGGGCCTCTACTATGACTGTCCATGGGCACCTTAGTACTAATCAACTAAGCTAACTTAAACTTTTCTCAATGTCTCCAATCAGCCTGCTGCAACATTCAATGTACTAAAATGAAATGAGACGGGATTCAAACCAGAGACTCCTCAATCACTGCAAGTAAAGAATCTGGCTACACACCTATGCAGTTATCTCGCAATTCGCGACCATTTGAAACCAAAGCACCCAGAAGAAACCCACACAAACACAGGGAGAACATACAAACTCCTCACAGATAAGGCCATGGTTTGGAATTGAACTCCAGCGCTGTGAGGCAGAAGTGCTAACCACTGAGCCACCGCCCCAAGCAAATATTCGTTTTGACTTTAATCACTTTATAACATTTTAAACTTATTAAATTGCCATACCTCCCACCTTGCCAAATGCCCCTCATTTAGACAAAAATGGGTCTTTAATTTACTAAACATTTACTAAATATTTACTAAACTGCGGTTAATCAAACATCATTCCATGGTTTATAGAGATTTTTAGTCCATTTATAAAATCAAATCAGGTCCATCGTTACACTCTACTCAATGCACTGGCTGCTCCTTTGAGGAAGCCTCATTTATTCTGGGGTGACTCCTTGGCACAGAAAAAGAGGGACTAAGGTAAGGGACCGCACTGTGCAGGAAGTTGATTGTCAAAACCACACTGTAGAAAGTGGAATTACCTTATGTGAAGAAATGAATGTGAATTGTTTAATTCAGCGATAACTGCATGTATATAACTGTTAGGCCCTCATTGTGCCGTGGCCAGTTCCCTGGCCAGCTACCGGGGACAGACATGTTGGAAGGTAGGACTGTATATATATATAGTTAATGATTTATAGAAGAACCTTATGTAGAATTAGGACCAAAGCACAATGCTCTTGGACAAACCATGTTGCAATGCAAGTGGTTCAAATGCCGCCAGGCGCCGTCCCTTGTGCTCTCCTGTCCGGACATGGACGGACGCCTTCTCTGCTGCCTGAAGTCACGCCTGGTTGCCAAGCAACCGCACACATCAGAACCCGCCGTCCAACAGCGACTTTTGCGTAGGTGCAACCCTTTGCTAGGCAACGGGGCGCTACTCGTCACCCGGCGGCGGCGGCTGTTGATGTCAGTCCCGCCGGTAATCAATTTCCTCGCTCTCTATTTAAAGAAGCCTCTGGCACCACCAGGGTGCCAGAGTATTAGGTCCCCTAGCTCCAGGCGTTTATGTGGTTCCACATTGTTCGGTCTAACTCCACGGTTCCTGACTCGGCTCTCCCTGAAACCTCTTTTGGTTTCTCCCTTGAGCTCTGTAAGACTCTTCTGGCATTTGACTTCGGCTTGACAGACAACTCCGTTGGATCCTCCCTGTGTTCTGCGCTGTCCGCAGGGTTTGACCACAGCTTTCCAGACTATCCAATTACTTCAATCTATCTCACTGAGTGTCCTCCTGGAGAACCGCGACCTGCGTGTCTCTCACAGCTAATTCCAAACTCCCTTGCGGAGGTCCCTAGTGAAGACCAGAGGCACATTAGACTCTGCTCCTCCAGGCAGGGTTGCACCAAAATCAGCAGTGAGCTCCTGGTTCCAGACAAATGCATTTATTTATTTTTTACAAGCAGGGAACAGGCTGACTGCTCTTTCATGTAGTGCAGAAATACCGGGTAGCTTTATTTTTAAGCTGCAATTTAAGTTGAGCTAGGACCCCCCGCCCCCCACTCCCAGCTCTAAATCTGTCCACGCATTTTAAATTTACCCAGTGACAGTCCAACATGGTTTTGCCAAGGTGCAAATTTGCACCTATTTAGTTTAGCATTTCAGACAACTTTTCCTGCACTGAAATACAGGGGTCAGGTGCTGCGGAAAAGGTCACACAAGTTGTAGATTGACTCTTAATACTCTAAGGTGGGGATTGATCAGCACAAATGTGGCTTCTTCTGTATACTAACGCTATAGTGCCTTCAAATTGATTACAGCATAATTTCATGCCTTCAATATCGTATTCTTGATCAGCTTTTCATACCAACAGCATGAAATCCAGTTAAAAATTGTAAATGTTTCACTACGATATAATTAAAACACTTAAGATGTTGCTTTAATTCTCTTTTAAGTTCCATTATAATACTGAAACATTTACATATATATTTGTGAATGGAACAAGGTGCATCATTTAATGGATCAACATATTTATTGGCTCTAGTGGTCCTATCATTTCTTTTTAATATATGTATTTTGCATTCAAATATCACTATCTACAACTATGAATAAATTACAGGACTACTTCAATATCTTTATATCCTTATTTTTTCTCCTCCTTTGAAAACTCGACCTCGCAAATACCGGCAATTAAGTTTTCTGAGGCATTTAGATTCATGCAAAGCGTTCCGTAGGTATGTAAATGCCACCCTACTGCGCCATCAACAAAATAAAATCGCCCTTCCTTTCTTGGTGTAGACAATAGTTCAAATCTTCTAGGCATTATAATAAACCAATAGCGTCCACTGACGTCTAATTTGTCTACCTTCCCCTCTTTCTGTTTGCTCTTTTCATATTCCTGCCTTTGTTCTAAACAGCCAAACTCCGAATAAATCTACATAATTCTCCATTGACCCAGGCTTTTCTAAATCACTGTATTTGAAAAACAATGAATAATAATTTCACATTACTGGGAAAGCAAATGTAGACCATGGAATATGAAGGTAATTTAGATTGTGGAACACTTAGGGCGGTCGCTTAGGTGGACTTAACCTGTACTGTTTTTATGTCTCCTCTATAATACGCCTCTCTATCTTAACCCTTCCGATGATATTTTAAACATTTTAGCAGTTCAATTTTCTTTGCTTGTACCTAGCACAGTGGAATGTGTAGGCTAGACGTAGTTTTATGTTATAGCTCTGCAGACTGACACCATGTCTTGCTGAATTTAAGGCAATTAGTTTATGCAGAAGTTCCTGGCAGTCATAGACTCTCACACACATGAACACACACAGGGACACCCACACAAGAACTGTCACTGGTTGATAACACTCAAGGGAGTTCCCGTAGTTTGTTTCTTGACTCTTTAAAGACAGGCTTTGTCCAGTCTGAGGTTGAGTCAGTGTCCTCTTGCTCTGTCTTTTTCTACTCACAATATTTCCAGGTCATCGCCAATTATATTTAATTGCACAGGATAAAACATATGTAACCAATGATAATAAACTGTCTAATTGCGTGGTATAAAACACATATGACTAAAGTTAATGAGCTTTGGATAGAATACCCCAGCCCCTCAGGAAGGCATGCACTGCTAATATAAATTAAAGAAGTTATGATGCTGTGTGGTTTATGCCTTGCAAAACTGTTTCATGTAGATTTATTAACCCATGGTGTCACAGAAACACTAAAATCTAGCTAAAACTAAAATCTAGCCTTAGAAACCACTTTGCTCATTGTCATATTTTAGATCCTTTCCATGCATAAACATAACCCCAATGACATCATGTTCAAGCCACAATGATGTCTCCCATAACTCTTAACACTAGGCCTCACCTCTGTTGTGAGAGGTTTATCACACTTTCATAAAACCGATTGGACTAGAGAAAAGATTATGGAGAAAAATTTAACAATGACATTTCTACTGGATGGTTTGCCCTTCAAACCAGCATACTAGTAACATCATAATAAATACGTAAACTTCTAGAACGAGAATATTTTTTACAGTCATCCCTTAAAATTTATGTTAGACAAATACAAATATAAATATATGTAGCCTCTGCTGCTGAGCAGAGATTAAATATACTCACTGTTCAAAAGCCTCTTCTCTGGAATGGTGCGTCTTCTCCACTGGGGCAGAAACAAGGTTTTTCATGCCAGGTGGATTATCAACCAATTACTCTTAATGAAATGCATGCACCTGATGCTCATTCATTAACCTCCAGTCCTATATAAACTGCTTCACGAAGTTCACTGACTGCCAGATGATTGAGCTTGCCTCCGTGATACAGCATTCTTGTTGCTTTCCCCTGTTTTGTTCACTGACGTTTGGATATCTACCTCTCTGGCTCCTGACCCCAGGTTGTCAGACGACAACCTTCCTTGGCTTCTAACCCCCTGGCTCTCAGACCTTTACTTTTTCTGGCTCTGTTCCCCTGGCTATACCTGGACTTTGCTATACTTCCCAGACTCAACCTCTGTACTTACAGTACACTTGTTTCTCTAAGACCGTTCCTGCTATTGAAATCCACCAAACCAGTATCCGCTATATAAGTGCCTTAAAACCTGACCGCTGCCTCCACTGAGAACACTTTCTTATTGTACCCAGTTCATTCAGCACCTGCCAGACCCCCAATTTCTTCCTCATCTGCCCATACAGTACTACCTTCTAAGCCCAACACCACTGTTGCTCTCTTTGTACTCCCCACTTGTCTCGGAATGTTCATACATTCCGAGAGAAGTGGGGAGTACAAATGAATGAATGAATATAATGTAGAGCAAGAAAAGTGGTACTGTGCGTTTGTGAATCCATATGAGATGATGCTTCCACCGTACATAGCAAGTGGTACTGAGCATCGCTCAAGCGTCCAAAATAAAAGCAATACTGAAATTTACATCCAGCGCACAGAAAAAGGGAAGTGGCACTGTACATCAGTCGATACATACACGATAAGAAGAGAAAGTGAGATTTAAAAACACAATTAAAGACAAGAGAAGTGGTACTGTGCAGCTGTATATATCTACTATATAAATGCCTAGTGGCGTGTGTGAAAAAAAAAACCCAAGCTGCAGCGCCATCTGCTGGGCAGAGTTATACACTGACCTATATATTTCTTGAAGGAGAAGTGACAGTTGGGAGTGGTTGGTGGTTGCCGGGGGTGACAGTGGGGAGTTTTTAACACCTTAAGTAGCTTGATGAAGGATGTGGCGATGAAGATGAAGCAGGAGGTGATGGAGAAAAATGATGAGGTGGTGACATGTGGACAAAACCACGTTAAAAAAGGGCGCTTGCGTCGGGAAGTAACGCTCATCCCCTGAGGAGGCCTGGGCTAGGCCCAAATGCATGACAAGAACCTTTTTAACATCTTAAGTAGCTTGATTTGACTAGAATGCATGAGTATCATGCACGGGTTAACTTGTGTATATATATATACACACTGATTAGCAACAGATCCTGATGATTACAACTGCCACACAGATCAGTAGTGTTACTGTGCCTTCATATCACATATAATATGGTACTGGCAGCATATAGAATAGGAGGAGTAGTACTGTGCAGACACAATATGCATTGTAATGAACCTTTACTAATACTGCTGGAATTGTTTAGGAGGAAGACTCAGGTATATATTTGTCACTGTAGCATTTTTCCTCTTTCTGATTTGAAATGATGCTGCAAAAGGCACATTTTAGCTACGTTTTCACCAGCCAACGAGGAGCCGTTAAGGTCGCAGATATGAGTAACAATGGCCCCGTTCCAGAGCCATAGATCCCAGCCAGCCTCTGATGTGAATACAAAGTGCCAGCCAAGCATTTTGGAAGTTGGCAGAGATTTTAAAGTCCAGGGTCATTGCTATCAACAATGATAATCCCAAAATGATGGGAGACCTTTTACCATCCTCTCCTTATATCACAGACCATTTGTAAATCGTTTAGTAGATTATAGTTATTAGACATGTGAAATCTAATAATATTGATATTCAATATCCTTGCAGTTCATCGGCAGACTTACAGTAATTAGCCTTTAAGCATTTATCTGCGAAAGAACTGAATTTGCTCATGAATCCTCGTCATACCAGAAAATCCATTACCGGCCTATTGTTCTAGATGCCTATGCTTCTTGCAATGCTGAAATAGCAGCCTCGTTCTGTTTTCATAACTTAATGTTCCAAACGTATTTTCCCTGGCACGCTAGAGGCCTTTGGCTCTCTCTTTCATTATCATTGCTGCTTATGTAAATTACCTTGTTTACCCTTAATTATATTTACACCAGTTTGTAAGCCTTTTATGGAGACAAAAACAACTTTATTGGAAGGAAAAAAAAATAATCATGCATTTTTTTTGCAGGTTTTCCAGTTGTGATCGTTCCATCTAGTGATCAGAGGTAGACAACCTGTTGCTCCGACAGATGTTGCGGGACTATTAAGCCCAGCATTCTATACCTGTGTCCAATCTAGGAAGTCAAAAAGGTTGGCCCCTATACTTATAAGTCCCTTTTGCCGTTTTTGTTTTTAAATGGCCACAGACTTTGGGAATGTCTTTATTTCATGTTATAATTGTATAGTTTGTAATGACAAATAAATTAGTACACTAGCATATCAGAGTGGGATACATGCAGCCTGGGGTGAATGTAAATTAATTGAAAGTAGCTGGTAACACAACCTCAGAATTTGCATTAAAATTGAGGCTCTATTACTTGTGAAAAGGCTGAAAGACCTTTAAATTTGACATGTCTCCACTTAGGGGTGGAACAGTGCATCGTGGGCCTCGTATAAAAATTTGGGTAAGGGTCAAGTGATGTCATTCTAGCCTTCTGGACCCTCTGCTGTGCTCTTAAAACAGTGTTTCTCAACTCCAGTCCTCAGGACCCCCTAGCAGTACGTGTTTTCCATATCTCCTTGCTGGAGCACAGGTGTATTCATTACTGACTGACACATTGTAGCAGGTGGTATAATTATTTCACTGGTCACCTGGCAATCCTGCACTGTTAGTGGGTCCTGAGGACTGGAGTTGAGAAACGCTGTCTTAAAAGAACAGACAAGGGGCATCTTCTAGGCATACTCAGAAGGTGTCTCAGCTATGTTCTTTCCAGAGCAGTGTAGGGCCCCGGGGATTTTTGAGGGTCTCAAAGAGGGAACAACCTCCATTGCTGGGTCCCCCACATCTCTGGGCTCTGTAGTTTTGCCACAATCTCCATGTACTTAATGAAGACAGGGTCTAATTAGGACCAAAGGAACGTAAATGCTTAGGCTGGGCCAGTCCTGCGCTAATTAGGAGAAGGGAGGGGTTGGAAGGACTAGGGGAGGATAAAGGGGAAGGGGTTAGGTAGATCAGGTGTGAGATAAAGGGGGGGGGCTAGTTAGGAGGGAGCCAATGGAAGAAGAGAGGGAGAGGTAGTAAGGATGGCCAACAGGGATTAGTAAATTTAAATTAAGGGCATCAAAAAGTGTAAAGTAGAATTGTTTTCCAGAATTTCCACCCACCAACGCCACCGACGGGTTATAAGATGTATGTTGCGGAAAAGCACTGCAGTCAACAGCCATAGGGGGAGAAAATGGGGGGCCATGGAAATATGTCCCCCCTTCCTTTTCAAAGAGCAGCTGAAATGCTCAATTTCAACCTTATGGGGGGTCTTATAAGAAGCCAGGGTAAAAGGGGTTGGGATCCCCAGGGGGTGGAGGCACCAGGGTGCATGTCGGACCCCCTGTGATAATTATGGTTATGGCTGAAGCTGGCGGGTGCAATGCTGTCTCCTTTGCCACCTAAGTCAAGAACTGGTTACATAAATTAAGAGGGGTGGGCAATCTGTTCATGCAAATAAAGCCACATTGTCTATATACATTTTAAAATAACAAATCAATGTCTGTAATGTGCCTTTACATGAAACACAGTCACTAATTGCTAACCAGCCCAACCAAGTCTATTCAATTATTTACTTTCAAAAATACAAAATTTCAAGATTTTCTACTTGCAGCCAATCAGAGGAAAACATTAGTATTGGCAATTTAAAAAAGTCCAAGTATTTCTTTATACTCCCAAATATCCAAATAGGCTCTATTTACTTGTATATTCAATTTAAGTATTGCATTTTATCCTGTATTTAAGGTTGATTTAACTGTTACAAAGGACAGATCTTTGTTTGCATTGGTCTTAAAAAGAAGTCTTGACTGGGTGTTTCATTTAAAGACTTTGTAGGTTTGTTATACATTGTAACAAAGGAGTTTAGATCTCTGTGTCAGAGGTGCCTTGGTATCTATGGTGATACGGAGAAATACTTTGTTATAAAGAATAATATATCTTTTGTTCTTTAAAAACAAAGGTGATATAGTTTTATGTTTTTCTTTTCTATCACCTTGTCACCAAACACTGGAACATTTGGAAACACAGGGAGCCTGAAAATACATAACATAAAAGAATAAAACTCTTTAATACTGAAAATTCTCTTTTGTTCATATGATATAAAATATAGGATTCAGTTCTTCTAAACAGTTGGTAGATTTAGAGACCAGCAGGGAGCCCCCTGGTGGTGAGGGAAAGGAGTGAAATTAAAGCCTCTGGTTTAACCATTCTGGAAACTGTCAGAGTGAATCTTAGTGCTTATTTTAACAAGTCAATAAGAATCTTGCATTCACCTATATCCTAAAGAGTTTTTAGCAATTCATGTGCAGAGTTATTTACATTCCTGTTTATAGTCCCATTCCTTTGCCATCCTATGACCCGATTCACGTACCTCACTAGAATCCTCCAGAACAGGATCCTGTTTCACCAATACCTTGATGGATACAGAGTCGAATCATCCACTAGGCATCTTAGGCACCTTCCTAGGGCTCAGTTGGCACTCTGTGTTTCTTGACAAATGAACGGGTTAACATTGGATGGATAAATACTAGTCTATTTCTCCAAACTTTTCACATTCTGAAAATATGATTGGTCAAAACCACTATTGTTCTGACCTCTTACCTTCTGAACATCTAGAATTCGAAAGGGATCTCTGTTCCTGCAAAAAGAATGGTACTTCCTCTTTAAACAGTGGTTCACTATTGTAAACAGTGGTGCCCTTCAGCCATGTGGGAACCCTAGACAGACAGAACATACTACGGTATACGCACAAGTGTAGATACAATAAAAGTTCACATCAGAATGCATAAAACTTTTATTTGATCATAAACTGGAAAAACACAACTACTATCAGCATAATACTTTATATAAATATTTATTTTTAAATAAATAATAAAAAAAAGATCATTCTAAAAAAAAAAAATTGCGCAACTAAAGATGATCTTAATGCGTACTGTACATACAATGCATTTTTTAAATCAGTCGGCATTGACGTCTAACCTGTAGTTGCATAGGCAAACTGAGGAAGGGGGGGGGGGTTCGTAGTGCCTGGAATCCCCGCTCCAAGACTGGGGCACTGTATAATTGAGGTGGCTGGAACCTGACCCCGCTTCACACGGCTCTGCTTGAAAAGGGAGAGCTGCGTGCACCTAACAGTAGTCCACGCAGCATTGCCTGTGTATATTATGGGGATAGGAAGAGTTGGAGGGCAGCCAATCACTGTCTAAAATGATATCCACGCCCCCATGCATGCTGGTCACACCCACTGGTGGCGTGGTGTGGAAACCCCCCTCTACAAATCTTGCGTTTGCCCCTGAGTTGGTGCAAAAGATATGTCTGACACCAGGCGTACTTACGACAAACCCAGGACTTGAATCGGCCACATCCATATTGGAATGCCCTTTCTGAACATGGCCGACGTTTGTCCAGCCCTCCCCTCGCTATTTTGCCTCAGTCACAGGCAGTCACGTAAGTGTCATTTGCATTCAAACATGAGTTGCATGCAGTTGCTCTCACTGGCACTTATTTCTGGACATGCGCAGTGCAGAATTTCGACACGCAAACGGGCGCACTTCCGAACATGAATCAGACGATCTGTGTTTTAGGTTCCCTAGCCCTTGGTGTCCTGTTTTTACCTAATAGTCAAACCTCCTCTGTCTTTAGCACAGAGCCTAATTTATTACAGATTTCAGAAAAGCCATCAGGTGTACGTATCCCGTGCTCATGCTACACGGATATTTTGTTGTCTTACTAAAACCTAAAATATAAAGGCTGACTGTATATTTTATTCATGTTGCTAAATGTATTCATTGTTTTATATTTATTAAGCATTGCGTTGTAATCCATTTGTTATCTGCTGTTGTAAATGAGCTCAGATCGCCGGTATTTCTTCTCTCTTCGGTTAAACATCGGTAAATGTTTTGATCTAGTGCTCTGTAAACGTATTTAGCTATTGTCATGGTTTGCGTTGTGTCTGTATTTTATCGTTCTTTATTGTCCTTTCTGTTATTCTCAGATAATGGTTGTATATTTGTTTAGTTAGTTGCTATATTTTATGCCGAGTGTAATATGCTGCTCTTGCTTGTTTTTAATACATAAATAAAATAAATTTGTAGTTCATAACAGCTACTTTTAAAACCCCATCCATCTAGAATGGCAAATATTTTGTACGTAAAGTTATTGCGGAAAGTTTTTTTAACCCATTATCCGTTGCGCTGTAAAGCGTTCATGTTATATCCGGCTGTGATGGGGTATTGCTTGTGAACAGAGACACAGTTGCTGCATTAAAGGTACATCTGTCATGTATTCATAATGGACACTGTCATGTTATGGTCTGAGCCAATGTTAATTAAAAGGTAGCTTATTAATTCATTATTAACTATAGCCTCATGCTTCAGTAATGTTACTAGTTCCTAGTAGAGATGCTCACTGACCCCGTGAACTGGTTTTGGTTTTGGATCTGGATTAGCTTCGTGTTTTGGTTTTGGCAAAAACGCCCTCCTGTGTTTTGGTTTTGGTTTTGGATTTTTTAGAAAAATTCCTAAAATATGCTAAAATCACATAATTTTGCTCTTTTTTTGTTCCTACATTATTCTTAACCCCAATAACACTAATTTCAAGTCATTTGCAGTAAATTTAAACCACCTCACAGATCACAATATTATTTTCATACACTTTCGGACAAATACTGCAGCGACCTGGCTGGATGGTAAGCGACAGAGCAATGACACAAACACACGGCAGTTCCTAGCACATCTTGGACACATTGGCACACAGCAGTGGCAGAAAAGAAAAATGGAGCAAGGTGGAATTGTCCTTGGGCCCTAAACGTAATGTTGGATCTTAAAAAGGAAACGAAAAATCGAGAGATCCAAGATCCGACGACTTCACGATGACGTTTTGCCTCGTTTTCAAATCCGAAAAAGCGAGAAGGTACCGAGGCGGGTCGGCTCAGTACTCGGATCTGCTAAGTTCAGGTATATTCGGTTCTCGGGAAACCGAGCCTGAGCATCTCTAGTTCCTAGTGAACTGCTCGTCCCAGATCTGCTCATAGGGAAAAGCAAACACAGGACATTATGCTGGGCTGGATGCATTTTGGGCGTACTTTATGCTTAAAAAAAAAGCCACCCATAAAAATAGTGTACTTACGCCCATGTGTTGAATTGTAGGCATCACGAGGTGTGCCCAGCTCTGCGCCTGTAGAATATAAGCCAGCTTTACATTAAGCGTTAATCAAGGAGAGTTTGCCCACATTTGTTCTGCATTCACTTTTAGAATTGATAAAATACATCAGATATAACCTTTCTTCTCGTGTAAGCATGCAAGGAAAACAAAAATATTTTTAAACATGCACCCACAAAATCAATATAATATAGGCATGGTAAATGCAGAAAGCACCTATCAGCTTCAGAGGTGAATCTGCAATCAGCCAATCAGAATGGGCTAGCTAGCTCTGGTAGCCATAATCCTTATCAGTGCGCATTTGCACTAGCAGCTGCAAAGGATACGGCTCCCGCCAGCCGTATGTGCAGCTCCGTGTTGATCGGCCTCAGCCGTACTTGCGTGGAATTGCCCTTACTGTACTCGCGCCGATGCTACACCCCCTTCCATCCCTCATTCTGTCAGTTGTTGACTTTGCATGTGCGAATATGCATGTGCTGTCTTTGTGCCCATGCGCAGTGCACAGTTCAACTCGCCATCCGGCCTACAGCGAGGAACGGCAAACTGCGAAACGGGGAAACAAGAGCAGAACAGGGCAGCACGGTGGCTCAGTGGTTAACACTTCTGCCTCACAGCACTGGGGTCATGAGTTCAATTCCCGACCATGGCCTTATCTGTGAGGAGTTTGTATGTTCTCTCCATTTGCGTGGGTTTCCTCCCACACTCCAAAAACATACAAGTAGGTTAATTGGCTGCTATCAAAAAAATTTACCCTAGTCTCTCTCTCTCTCTCTCTCTCTCTCTGTGTCTGTGTGCATGTGTGTTAGGGAATTTAGACTGTAAGCTCCAATGGGGCAGGGACTGATGTGAGTGAGTTCTCTGTACAGCGCTGCGGAATTAGTGGCGCTATATAAATAAATGGTGATGATGATGAGAACTGGAAGATTGTATTTCCGGAAGCTCCACTTCTGCAGCCCTATCCAGGCGCAAACGTTTCTGTGAAATTTCTCTGTTTTGCTCATATCTAATTTTCACATTATCCACAGTCCTTTACAAAAATAAATTTATATTTGCATTAATTAAGCGTTTAACACCTACATTGTCATATCGACACCCAGGCTGACAAATTTACGCTAGCTCCATTTAAAAATAAAATAAAATGATTAATGACTACAATTGTCACTTAATTACTTGATAACTACTTATTTTGTTTAACACTACCTAAGGCTTTACATCTCTTTTACTTTCTTGTAGTGAATACCTAGGGTCTGACTCTTGGTCCTCTGATTTATTCTGAATTATCAACCTTGTGTTGTAAGAATGTAACAATAAATGTCAGTTGATTTAACGAGTTGATTATTAATGCAGAAACTAATTGGTTGATAGGAAAGTTAAATTAAGGCTGAGTACACACTACAGGGGTTTCATCAGATTATTGGGCCCAGGCTAAGACTAGGTACACACTGAAGAATTATCCGTCCAACGTGTTATCTCAAACGATTGTACCTTTGACTGAAGGTCCGATCAGTCTGACGATTCATCCATACACACTGACACGATTTACCTTCAGATCTGTGCTCTTCATCTGGTCCTTCATCTGGTCCTCTAGTCTTCAGAGGATGACAGCACAATATTCATTCATTCATTCATTATTGTCACATTGTCACACTGATTAAAACCGCCTTGTTATAGTGATCCACATGTCCTAACGAATCTCGTTAGCTTCTGTGACTCTGAAACAAAACATTCTGTCTCAGAACGAGCAAATGAATTATTCCTTCTACAGCACTCTCTACATTTATTCACCGGGACATTCATCGCTAGCATCGGCTGAAAAGAGCCCGACTCTGTAAACTCTATGGAGATCATGAGCATGAGGGCATACACACTACATGATTGGTCGGAAAATATTAAACAGTACAACCAACCAATTGAGCCGACAATCGACACTTTGGGATGACTTTTGACCATCGTGTCACTATACACACTAACCCAACTTCCAACTGAACGGTGGTATGTCAGCTGAATTGCCCGATTATTGGATGAAAACGTTCCAGTGTGTACCCAGCCTTACTCTAGCATCCAACATACTTAACAATGTTATCAGTGGCTCTTTCATAAGAGGCCATCTGTATTTTAGAATTAGTTATCCTTTAACAACGGTGACACCGTGTCTACAGTTACATAGAATCTTATTTATTCTCATAAAGGGAGTACAGAGAAGGGGAGAGAGTGCACACCGAATGTTATACACTAATCTCAGTAACATGCCCCTGCTGCTCATCATCATCATCATCAACATTTATTTATATAGCGCCAGCAAGGTCCGTAGCGCTTTACAATTGGGAACAAACATTAATAAAACAATACTGGGTAATACATACAGACAGAGAGGTAAGAGAACCCTGCTCGCAAGCTTACAATCTATGGGACAATGGGAGTTTGAAACACAAGGGCATGTGCTACATCACACTGGACCAGCTAGAATGCAAAGGTAAAAGTATTGAGTGGGCTGTGGGATCATCAGTCATACGGCAATGTTGGTCAGAGGGTTGTTGTCTTGTGTTAGCTGTGTAGAGGGTGGTAATAGGGTAATCTAGGGAGATTAAGATGCTGTTTGAGGAATACTATAAGCTTGTCTGAAGAGGTGGGTTTTCAGAGAACGCTTAAAGGTTTGAAGACTAGAGGAAACTCTTACTGTGCGAGGGAGGGAATTCCACAAAGTGGGTGCAGCCCGAAAAAAGTCCTGTAACCGGGAATGGGAGGATGTGATGAGAGTGGAAGAGAGACGTAGATCTTGTGCAGAACGGAGGTGTCGAGTTGGGAGATATTTTGAGACAAGTGAGGAGATGTATGTTGGTGCAATTTTGTTGATGGCCTTGTGTGTTAGAAGAAGAATTTTATATTGGATTCGTTGAAATACAGGCAGCCAATGTAGAGACTGAAAGAGTGGCTCAGCAGAGGAATAACGGTTTGCAAGGAAAATCAATCTAGCCACTGCAGATTGCAGGGGTTCAAGTCTGACTTTGTGAAAACCAGTATATTATTCATGCTGCCAGGATAGGACCGCAGTATGCGGCCACACAAAATAGCATAGAGGAGGCAAATATGAAAAATGATAAAGAACAGAAATACGACCATCTGAACCACGCCTATCCAGCAGAAACAACTAAAATGCCGGTTTATTTATACAACAAAGCTGCTGAAATAATTCTCAAATATATATGTAAAACATTACAGGAGCTTATCTGAACAGAATATATTATTGTTAAAGTTGTGATAGTGAGATAAGATATTTCCGAGTCACAACAAACTTCATGTCAAGAATCACACTGACGACATTGCAGTAAGTCTCTGTTTAGAAAATGACTGATAACAGAGAACAGTAGTATGCACTGGGCAGCACAGCAAATGTAAATACTGGACTTGCTTCATCAAGGCGCTCAAAACTAACGTATTGTGCGTTTTTTTGTAAAAACGCACAGAATTCGGGCATACGCAGGTCCGTATTCAACTGGAAGTGGATCTGAAGAAATGGCACTTGCTGTATTGAGACATACAGTATACACTGTAGGAAACATATAATATATATGTGAATTATAAAGTCCTTTCAGAACACACAGAAAAAAAAGTATTCAATTATTGTCACCAGCTAATAATAGTCATTATTTACAAAAATCGCTAGTTTTCTTTTTTTCTTCTTCAATGAAATACATTTATCCGGATGTTATTAATGACTACTGTACATAAAATACATTGTTACAGTTGCTCCTGATTGCAAACACATGTTCTAGCTGCATACACATGTTCTAGCTGTATACACATGTTCTAGCTGCATACACATGTTCTAGCTGTATACACAGCCGTCATCACTAGTACTCAGCATTTACACCTGACCTGTAGCTGGTGCAAGTGATAGGACTAAATAGCACGTACCTTAGAGATACCCAAAGCTTGAATCTGACGCTGTTGATGTAGTAAGCGTCCTTTGAGCTCAAAGATTTTGGAACATACATAATTGTGACAAATACATCCATGTTTCTAAATATTATTAGTAGCTCATTTATATAAGGCAAATTATGTTCTAGATTTTGTGGTCCGGTGATAAATCAGTGATGTCATTAAATACAATATAGATAGATAGAGAGATAGATAGATAGATAGATAGATAGATAGATAGATAGATAGATAGATAGATAGATAGATAGATAGATATGAGAGATAGATAGATAGATGTGAGATAGATAGATAGATAGATAGATAGATAGATAGATAGATAGATAGATAGATAGATAGATATGAGATAGATAGATAGATAGATAGATATAAGAGATAGATAGATGTGAGATAGATAGATAAATAGATAGATATGAGAGATAGATAGATGTGAGATAGATAGATAGATAGATATGAGAGATAGATAGATGTGAGATAGATAGATAGATAGATAGATAGATAGATAGATAGATAGATAGATAGATAGATATGAGATAGATAGATAGATAGATAGATAGATAGATAGATAGACAGATAGATAGATAGATAGATAGATAGATAGATAGATATTTAGATAGATATGAGATAGATAGATAGATAGATAGACAGATAGATAGATATGAGATAGATAGATAGATAGATATTTAGATAGATAAATAGATAGATAGATAGATATTTAGATAGATAGATAGATGTGTGTGTAATTTCCAACATTGTTATTGTTACCACACTTAATCATAACCAATGTTAGAGACTGTCTTGATACTCCCATAAGACACGCTGACACCTTTTTGGGCACAGGGGTTAATGTGATTTGGGTGCTGGAATAGAGAACAGGATTAGACGTGGGAATAGTGAGCAGAATCTGCTGTAGTTTGATGAATGCTGACACTGCTGAATGTGAGGGCGGCAGGAGCTGAGAGGCGTCTTTCCCTGACAATCACACAGTATAGAAGTATATAAAAGTTTTCTTTCCCTGCAAAGAAAGAGTGACGTATGAATAAGTTTTAAATGAACTACACGTACAGCAAATATCTGCTGATTCCATAACTGAAGAGTTCTAAACTTCCACTGGCATTAATGTAAGCACAAAAACTGTGGTGCGGGAGCTTAATGGAATGGTCTTCCATGGCCAAGCAGCAGCATGCAAGCCTCACATCACCCAGACCAATGGCAAGCGCCGGATGGATTGGTGTAAAGCTCACTGACACTGGACTGTGGAGCAGTGGAAACGTGTTCTGTGGAGTGACGAATCACGCTTCTCTGTTTGGCAGTCAGATGGGCGAGTCTGTGTTTGGCGGATGCCGGGAGAACGTTACCTGCCTGACTGAGCAGCACAGTGGCTCAGTGGTTAGTACTTCTGCCTTACAGCACTGGGGCCATGAGTTCAATTTCCGACCATGGCCTTTTCTGTGAGGAGTTTGTTCCAGTATGTTTTCCCTGTGTTTGCGTGGGTTTTCTCCGGGTGCTCCAGTTCCCTCCCACACTCCAAAAACACACTGATAGGTTAATCGGTTGCTATCAAATTGACCCTAGTCTCTCTCTCTGTCTGTCTGTGTATGTATATTAGGAAATTTAGACTGTAAGCTCCAATGGGGCAGGGACTGATGTGAATGAGTTCTCTGTACAGCGCTGCAGAATTAGTGGCGCTATATAAATAAATGGTGATGATGATGATGACAGCATTATGCCAACTGTGAAGTTTGGTGGAGGAGGGATAATGGTATGGGGCTGTTTTCCAGGGTTTGGGCTAGGCCGCTTATCTCCAGTGAAGGGTAATCTTAATGCTTCAGCATACCAAGTCATGTTGGACAATGCTTTGCTTCGAACTTTGTGCCAACAGTTTGGGGAAGGGCCTTTTCTATTCCAACATGACTGTGCTCCAGTGCACAAAGCAAAGACTACAAAGACATGGTTTGATGAGTTCGGTGTGGAAGAACTTGACTGGCCCACATAGAGCCCTGACCTCAACCCCAAAGAACACCTTTGGGATGAACTGGAACGGAGATTGTGAGCCAGGCCTTCTCGTCCAACATCAGTGCCTGACTGACCTCATAAATGCTCTACAGAATGAATGGGCACAAATTCCCAAAGAAACACTCCAACATCTTGTGGAAAGCCTTCCAAGAAGAGTGGCAGCTGTTATCACTGCAAAAGGGGGACCAACTCCATATTAAAGTATATGTATTTGGATACAGTGTCATTACAGTCCCTGTTGGTGTAATGGTGGAATACGTTTGGCCATATACACACACACACATATATATATATATATATATATATATATATATACCTACTGCCACTACTGTGCCTGGAGAGCGTGGGGACTCAGAAACATCAGGTCACCGGCCCAATGTCCATGCTATGCCCTTCCAATAAGGGCTTCACTGTGAATGCTCTGATCCCACCCATGCTTATTAGGGCCTCCTGTTTCGCTTCTCTGAAAGCATCGCGGGGGCCCGGAAGGCTGGTGCAACATCACTGAGACCTTTTCAAATTTTAATATATAACTTGGAAAGTGTTCTGCACCTGTATGTATTGCAAACATAACATGTACACGCTGGTCTAGAATAGCCTGCGTTGCCATTCAGAAATGAATGCAAGCTCTTCTGTGCTAGAAATGACCATGCAACAGTTTCTCTTCTAGAGGAGAGGATTCTGGGCACCTGTAAACCACCACACATGTCAAAATATCATATTAATTAGATTGTAAGCTCCTTGTGCCAAGAATGTACTCTTTCTGTTTACCTATTTTATCTCACATCACTTGTTTTCCTGTTGCTGTCATTTATTCCGTACATTTTATTATTTTCAAGCGCTAGGTACCCAGTAGAGCTAGTCTAATAGATGTATACATATATACATATTTAGGAGATACGAGAGACACGTTTGTAATGAATCAGCTCAGCTTGAAAATGCTCAGAATCCTGGTATACACCTTTTTTTATTTCTAAACAAATAACGTTTCTTAACAAACAATGGATGGAATAAATTTGGTAATATATGATCCCAGCATCTCTGGGCTGTGGAGTTAATAGACTATTTAGATGCGATGTTGATGGACTTTTGAAGCCTCAAACATCAGGAGATGGGAATACATCATTACGATGAGATCTAATAGGATATAGACAGCTATGAGTTACAATGAACAGGGTTAACCATTTAAAATATGATTTCTTCTCCATCTCCTCTCTTCCCAATACTATTAGTTTGATCCCCTCTCGTGCTATTCCCACCAGCTGGGACCTTTGTATCATAGCAGGAGAGATCTAATGTAAGACTATTACGATTCATTTTAATTGCATCTTTAAAGCAATCAGTGTAAAACTAATAAAGGAAAAGCTAAAAGGGTGTTAATTTGAATATTTATACCCACAATTAGAGACGGGAAGGCCCAGTAACAATTTGTGGGAACAGTCTGAAAAACTGTAACAAATTTAAATTTGTTTAAAACAAACAAACAACCCTTGATAAAATATTTTCTTTAGGATGATGAATAAGATTTTTAAGACAAGTGGATAGACGTACCAAAACTTTTAAAAAGGAAAAGTGGAGGTGTTGCCTGTAGCAGCCAATCAGATGATTTTTATCTAGCACATTCTAGAAGACGATAGCTAGGATCTTAATGCATCTTATGCCCCTGGTTTAAATCTCCAATTGACCAGCGGCCAAGACTTACTTGTGACGGGGTAAGGACAATGCTTATCTGAGTCTTGTGGAGATACCATGATTTTGGCTAATCTAATAGTGGAAAATATATGTTTAATTTTCCCCTGTCAATTATCTGGTCGTCCTCTTCTTGTGCCTTAGGGAGGAGAAAGAATCTGCCATCATTTTAGTATTTGGAAGAAGGAATAAAAGATGGCCCAGCTACTGTAGCTTTGGAGGGAGATAAATTGGTGAATATTAGCTGTACTAACAACTAAAAATATCTAACCATTATTTTTTCCCTGCTTTAACGGATGTTGGAATAGTTGTAGAAACAGGTGCAGACATTAAACATTCTTAAAAAAGCCGTGAAAAATGTATATGCAGGCTGCGAAGAGCATCTCTTAAAAATAGTAATCTCAGTTTTTGAAACATAGACATCTGACGACTCCTTAGCTGAAGAATACACTAATGTGGTTATATATGTGGATGGCAGGGCTGCATTAACTCACACGTACTGTTCTTACCTGGAAAACAACTGCCTTGAATTCTAAAGCTGGCCCTGCATCATGCAAGCTGGTTATTTGTACCGATTGCCCAATTCCTGCATCTAGAAGTTCCACATGTGGAAGCCAAATTGCACAGATCCGGTCTTTAGGATGCCAGTAGTCTATTGTGTATTTGACCTCTCCTCCACTCCAAGGTCATTGAATCTTCCACAAGGAAAGTGAAGAAGATTTACCATCAAAATTCCATCACCATAAATGCCGGAGGCGTGTACATGTGGTACAGAACCAACAGCCACCCAATCAGATTGTGCAATAGTTATTGGGTCACACATGGTTGACCAATTTGATACAAAGTAACCAAACTCATCAACCAAATTTATATGTTCCAATCTCTCCATTAAACTGTCATGAACCAAAATAATAACACAACACTGGTAGAAAACACCTAAAGGATATCTTTAATACAAAGGATTATTTTTTTCTTAAGCCTCCAAAATTAAAAGAAAAAAAAATTAAATGCTTGTGGACTAGTAGTCCCAGAGCAAACATTAGCACAATGTGTATCGTTCCTGTATGGGTCTTTTCTCTGGCAGGAAAAAATTACCTAAATATTTATTAACCAGCTGCTCATTCTGTAACTCTTCCAGTATGTAGATTGCGGCAATCAAAAAATGTTAAATTATAGGCTCAAAAATTGCAGTTTCAGATCCCATTCTGTTTAGAAACTTGGAATATGTAACAATAATGGCTATGGCATATGGAAAATACGGTGACTCAGTGGCTAGCACTTCTGCCTCTCAGCACTGAGTTCGATTCCAGACTATGGCCTTATCTGTGTGAAGTTTGTATCTTCTCCCCGTGTTTGCGTGGGTTTCCTCCGGGTACTCCGGTTTCCTCCCACACTCCAAAAACATTCTGATAGGTTAATTGGCTGCTATCAAATTGGCCCTAGTCTGTGTTTCTGTGTGTCTGTGTAGGTTAGGGAATTTAGACTGTAAGCTCCTATGGGGCAAGGACTGATGTGAGTGATTAACTGTTCTCTGTACATCGCTGCTTAATATGATGGTGTTATATATCATCATCATCAACATTTATTTATAGAGCGCCAGCACAATCCGTAGCGCTTTACAATAAACAATAATGAACATGGATATTTTAGAAGGTGACATGAAGGTAAGATAATAAATGTTACTATAGGGACACTTAAAACGTTTGTGCGCTATTGGGCAACTTCCATGTTTTCATAGCGCCTTCCTTAATTTGGCCTTTTGTGCCCAAGATAACCATGAAGGTTATAAAACATCAGACGAGGTGGGACAAGAAAGATTTAAGTGATACAATATAAGTAGACACTTAAAAGACATAATTAACCAATCAGGTTAGAGCGTAAACTTTATAAAACGTACAGCCTTTTCACTGTCTACTAATATCGTGTCACGGGCACTAGGAGTCTTGCCCAGGAATTCACCAGATGACTGGGCTTACCAGAGTGGTGAAGTTAACACAACGGTCCTCTAGTAGTGGGGTGACTAGCGGAACGTATATCACAGCAGATGGAGAGAGAATGCCAGTAAAGAGTAGGAAAGTCAGTGACTTGCAGCAATCTTGGTCAATGAGTCAGTGACTAGCTGATATTGTAGAAATGCAGTTTTGAACACGGAGATCAGGATGGACGTGAGCAGATGCGGGAGGTAGTAGGGAAGTCAGTGGTCTGCGTACAGCAAGTTGTACCACTGCTATGATGAGAAGACTTGTCCAGGTGCAGGTAGGTAGCGGGGAAGTCAGTGGTCTGCGTACAGCAAGTTGTACCACTGCTTATGGTGAGAAGACTTGTCCAGGTGCAGGTAGGTAGCGGGGAAGTCAGTGGTCTGCGTACAGCAAGTTGTACCACTGCTTATGATGAGAAGACTTGTCCAGGTGCAGGTAGGTAGCGGGGAAGTCAGTGATCTGCGTACAGCAAGTTGTACCACTGCTTAATAGGTGAGGATGTGTACAGGTGTCGATGAGTGGAGGCATACAAAGGATAATAGGATGCAGACACTGAGAGCACAGAGGAACTTGATCCCAACAGATATGCAGCGTATCCAGCAAAGTCTATAACGGTATGTGTGGCGCTGCTTGGTAGAGACTTGCTCAGCACAGATATGCAGGCCAATAATGGGTAGTCAATCACAATTATGCATATAACGACTGAGTAGTACGGTTAGTTCCAAACAGATATGCAGCGTAACAATAACAGTCTATAGCGGGTATGGATACCGCTGCTGAGAGGGAAAACTTGTCCTAGCGGATATGCAGAGTAAACGTAGAAAGTTAATAATAGATAGGCATACCGCTATTCAGTAGAACAGTCTGTCCACAGGAAGATGCAGGGACTGCAGAGACGCTAAACGGCAGAGACGAGTGTAGGAACCACAGGTGAGTAGATCCGGTAATCAGAGTCCAGCTGAGGACACAGGCAGGAAACAGGAGACTGTAGCAGGTATGGAAACCAGCGATGAGTAGCACAGGGAATTAACAGGAACTGAAGACACTAGTAGTACACAGGAGACACCTTCAGAGACTCATAGGGAATGAGACTCCAGATCAGGCAATGAGGTAATGCACACAGGTGCCTTAAATAGGGAGAGTTGCCTGATCAACCAATTAGATTAAAAGCAACAGTCACAAGAGTTCTTGGGTGCTGCGCATGCGCAGTCCATCAGGATGGCGGACGGCCGCGGTTCAAGATAGGTGCCGGCAGGAATGCTAGGGAGCCACGCACCAGCATAGAGGCACTCACGGTCCGGTGAGTGACATATCGTCACCATATACATTTTTTATTTCAACCGTCTTATAGTTTTTCTAAGACTCTGTTTGGTGGGCCACGCGTTTTGCCTGTTCCCAGCGAGATTTCTTCCCCGATTTCCATTGTTGGTAAGTTACATCGCCCTTCTAGATTAGATTGAGTTAAAATTTGAATGTTGGAGAAAATCTAATTCGTGAGTTATCTCATATTATTACATATTTACTTTACCAAGAGAATTTCCGGCACACAGGGGGTGGGCTAACATTAAATATGTGTCAGATGGGCTGAAGGCTGTTTGCTGATTACAGGAAGGAGGGTTGTCCATGTTTAGTCAGATATAGGGATCATTCAGCTGATAGACGGCAATGTGTTTCAATGCGAGGACTATTTTGTTAGCCCTGCAAAAGTAGATCAGACAAGGGAATCACTTATCATTATTGATATTATTCATATGATTATTTTATTATATAATGATACAACTAATAATTATAATGATAATAAGAATATCACTCTGGGATGCAAGATAAGTGTCACGAATCAATGCAGGAATACAGCTAAGGAGCCACGAATAAGGTGAAAAACATTCAATGTTTATTTGTTGAAGAGTATAAACAGAAGGTGCAATAATGAGCTTTGCAGGAATTACCAGGTACACGGCTGTTGCAGGTAAACAGGAGGCATGGAGAGATCCCAAGCAGCAAGTGCAGGGAAATGCAGAGGTAAATACCAGGTTCACAGATGATACAGGTAAAAAGAATGTATGGAGAGATCCCAAGCAGCATTAACCCAGGAGCACAGCAGAAGGAAGTAACAATAAGATGTGACAACAATAACCAGCAATGTGTGCTGGGAGTGACAGGTATAAATTGGGAAAACACCCAGGTGCAAGGAATAATAAGTGCAGCAAGGTTAACTCCTTAAAAGACATGAAGCAGGCACAGTAGCAGAACCTCTGGTGATCAGAGGTACACAATAATAAAGTCTAATAGTCCTGGAGGCAGGAGCTGCCAATACAATGCAGCAAGCTGCAGGCAGATCGTGACAATAAGTTATATCATCTCAGACACAGTGGTGGTTCCAGCATGGATGCAAGGGATGCGTCACTCAAACCCCACCCCTGAGGTCCCTTTAGCACTTCTTGTGGCCCCCCTCTCTACAGTCCTCTTCTGAGCAGAGCGAGGGGCTCAGGAGGCAACAGCGGCATTGCTTGACCATTATCCAACGTTTGCAATGCACAACTTATATTTTTCAATAAACTAAGTTAATGTTTTGATAATCAATATAAATAACTTCGTTCAAAAGGGTGGTGACAGTTGAGTATTTGTCTTAGAAGACTGGGCAACTATGGGAATGACAGCAAAACACACACACGCACACACATGTTTCTAAAGAGATCTTTAAAAATAAATAAATTATTTGCTGCAGCTGGGAAACCATTTTTAATGCATTTTCATAAACACAATGATTTTTTCTGGGCAAAACTTGTTTGTTTTTCCCCCGTAAGTCAGGTGCGTTACATTCAAACATTATGTTCCGACGGAGCCAAAAGATCATTACCGAGCCTCTTATTCCCGGTGTTTTTATTTCATCCATCTTCATCGGCTAATGGAACATCCAAGCCAAAAACAAGAGATATATACGGCAAGCAGCAATGCACCTGCGTATCTGGATGAAAAGATTAAAGGTATAAAATGTGAATTACCCGACCTCTGTTCATTAAGATATATTATTTTCCAGCTCTGCTATTTGTGATAAAGCCAGCAAATTACTGTGGAATTCTGGAGCTGCCACTGAGGTTATCGTAAAACCGTTTCATACCAGAATTTCATCACTATTTGTTATTATGAAAACCACAATGATTGTTATCAGTGGTTACACATTACCACGACATATATTTATTTTCTAATTTTTATCTCTGTATGCAGCTGCAACGTTTTAATGCCGCTCATCACAAAAAAAAACGAGCCAACACGACTGATCAGCTACTGTACGGGGAGAATCGCTTTCTCACACAATGGATATTAGGTCTGATAAAATTGAATCATAACTCTGAATAAATCTCCCAGGGAGCTTCATATAAGTTCGGAGTTAAGAGCTGCTGGAGGTCTATTATTGTCAGAAATGATTCTGAGCTTGCACCTGGTTTCTGTAAAAATCCACAAGCCGTCAAAATAACAGTCGACTGGTAGCTTTGTGTCTATGTGCACAAGTGGTTCTAAAAGCAACAATGCTGGGCCTGAATCATTAAGGAAAGCAAAGCAAAAAAAAAAAAGAGTAAGTTTGCTCCTGGACTAAACCATGTCACAATGCAAGGGGTGCAAATTAGTTTATTATTTTGTACATGGCTCTTTTTTCATCTAGCACATAAATATTTGATAGCTTTATTTTTACACTGCAATGCGAAGTTGATTTAGCATTTGCCCTATCCAAACTATAAATCTGTACCCACATTTTAAATTTACCTCCCCTCTCCAATGCAACATGGTTTTGCCCAGGTGCAAAGTTACTATTTTATTATGCTTTCCTCTCCTTAATGACTCAGGCCCCTGGAGTCTAACTTTTGTCACAGTGTTTGTGTTTTAAAAGTGTCCTGAATTTGCAGTTTTCTATCAGTCATTGATTGCATCCATTTATCACATTATCCAGGATTTGAAATTCTGCAATGTATATTTATGACTCCAGTGTCACACAGGAATCCAGAACATGGAAATATATACTAATTGCTCCGTCTTTGTGTATTGAAGCTAAATCATAACATTTGGTAGGCATTGCTAAACTTTTGTGATGCATACATTCTAATCTCTGACGCAGAGTTGAAAAAGGGTTGAACAGATTCTTGTTCAATCTAGGTTTGCTGTTGTATAGCCCGTGTGGTGTTTTGGCTAATGAAAGTGTCAACGATCTAGTGTCACAATAATATACACTGACGTAAGAGATCTGGCTGCATACTGGGCAACGATTAAGTGTAGGAAACTGTTTACATCCATTACAGAATGTATAAGCGGCTATAATGCAAGTATCTAACCAGTTATTCTGGATTTTATTGTCTATAGGCTAAATACAACTGGTTTAAGTGTTGATGTAGATCTGACTAGCATATTCTTGTATTATACGTAAGAAACAGGGCTGGAGGGACCCAAAAGTCAGTTTGGTTATGATGTCTGTCTTAAAGCCAGCTGTGGATATCACTTACTATAAAGCATCTGCAATAATACATTCACAATTAATTTGCACGCTAATTCTGAACCACGAGCTCTAGTCAGTGAAATGATGCAGGAATAATTAAAGAGGAACCGTCACAAAATAAAAAAAAATGATGAATAAATTAAATTCCTTTTTTAGAATTTGATCCTTATATAAAAAAGCAGAAAAATGTAGAAATATTTGCATTACTCTCATACATTCAGCACACACAGCTTCTTTAAGGAAAGTGATGCGGCAAACTGGTGTCACATTGTTGTCACTCACAGTGATGTGACGTCTGTAGGATCTGACACCAGCAGCTGCCTCGTCGGAGTTCTTAGGACATGTATGCTGTGTGCTGAGCTATTGTCACTAAGGTCTGATTTATATCTTTCCTTTTTAATGGCAATTGTAAAAAAAATATTTTGCTGTAATTAATCTATTATTAATTGTTGTTTTTATGCCATTTTGCTATTGTTGATATATTTAAAGTGGACATGTTTGTATTTTACTTATAGTGTAAATCAATAATCACCATACAAAGTTCATCATGTCTAGAATGGATATAAGTGAACAGGATATTATGTTATATGATCAGCACCATGGATAGTTCCTGTATGTAATCGTATATGATCAGCACCATGGACAGTTCATGTATATAATATTATATCTCTCCCCGTCCTGTTGACTCCACCGTATAAACATTGCCAGAATACGCCCTTTTCTTACTCAACATGCTACCAAATCTCGTATCCATTCTCTCATCATCTCCCGTCTTGACTACTGCAACCTCCTGCTATCTGTTCCCAGACACCCATATATCCAGACTTCAGTTCATCCTAAATGCTGCTGCAAGACTGATCTTCCTCTCTCACCGCTCCACATCTGCTGCACCACTTTGCAAATCCCTACTCTGGTTTCCTGTGTCCTCCAGAATCCAATTCAAATTACTCACCCTTACCTACAGAGCCCTCAACAACACCACCCCTGCATACATCTCAAATCTCATATCAAAATACTCTCCCTCCCGCCTTCTTAGATCTACCTCTGACCTTCACCTTGTCTCGTCTCTGGTAACCTCCTCTCACTCCCACCTATAAGACTTCTCCCGTGCTGCTCCCCACTTATGGAATTCCCTACCGCGCTCAATCAGACTTTCCCACAGTCTTCAAATCTTTAGATGCTCTGTAAAGACACATCTCTTTTTTAAAGCTTACCTTATCCCCGATGATACTACTCACACTAATGCACCCAAACTGTCCCAATATCCACTCTGAGCCACACTCGCTCCTCTTGTTTCAGCTGTGACCTCTCCCACTTAGAATGTAAGCTCTCTAATGAGCAGGGTCCTCCATACCCTTTGTTTTCATGTCTACATTTATTTTGTTAACCTTGTATGTCCCTGTTTTATGTACATCCTGTTTTCCCTACTGTACGGCGCTGCAGAGCACTGTGGTGCCTTACAAATCTACAATAATAATAATAATATGACCAGAGCCATGGACAGCTCATGTTCATAGTATAGCTTTTATTCAAAAGCTGAGCAGTTCATAGACATAACTACGGTCATATTTGATGTGATTATGAGTGCAAAAAATATATTTCTGCTTTTGTGCCTGTACACATACATATGAGATCGCCTACAAGGGGCCTAAACCTGCCTTGGAATCTCTAGAACCTGAGATAGGCATCATCTAACAGCAGTGTGTACTCCCTGTGTGTGCTACTTGTTGGCAAACCCATCACTCTAGTTGTGAAACATTGCCTCTCTATACCCCATATTTAGGGCATCTTTCTACAGTACTGTTATTTAAATGTTGTGAACACCCACATTTTCTTATTAACTCCTTCAAGACAGAGATATGTGCCAATTTTGCACCATATATGGGTATAAACACATTATTGGTCTACAGTTTGGGGTGTAGTCACTGTACAAGGTTGGTCTCCCTATTTGTCTAATTGTCTAAAAAGGGATCGGTTGACCAGGAAAGTGTCTGCAGCTCAAAATATACAGCTGTACAGAGAAGTAAATACGACAAAGGCCCGTGTGTCATAAGTGTTTTATTTCATTATTATTGTTAATTTATACAGTGCCACCATCATACACAGTGCTGTACAGAGAATATTTATCATTCACATCAGTCCTTGGAGCTTACGATCTAAATACCCAAACACACACACACATACACACAACTGTCCATTTTGTCAAAAGCCAATTAACCTACCAGTATGTCTTTGGACTGTGGGAAGAAACCGGGGCACCCAGAGGAAACCCACGCCCTGGTCGGAAATCAAACTTGTAAGCCCAGTGCCGTGAGGCAGCAATGCTAACCACTGTGCTGCCCCTTTTCTGTTTGTATAATAAAACCAGTGTGTATAAATAGATGTAAATTTCTTCTGCACCTAAATAACTGTACACTAGTTTTCTTATTGAAAAAACCTGAATTTATGCCATCTCAGAATATGTGTATAAATTAAAACGGTTTTGTTATGGCCACCAGTGCGGCATAAACTTATAGAACTAGGAGAAGAGGTCTTCACCTACAGCAGCCGCCTTTCCCATAGAGAATGGATATGCTCACAGGTACTCGGATGCCCCCAGGACTTACACTCAGTATAGTTATAGTTTATGGTCGCACGGCAGCACACAGGAACTGGAGGTAATATACAGAGTAGGGACTGGCCAGAGATCCGCGGACTGGACAGTGGTGGTATTGTCTGATTGGCCAGAGATGTCTAGGTATAAGCAGGGTCAGGGCCACAGGCAAGCTTCAGAGTCCGGGCACAGGCAGAAGGTCAGGGTCACAGGCAAAGCTCAGAGTCCAGGATCAGGCAGAGGTCATACACAGAAAAGGCAATCCAAGGTTTAACACCAATGAGCACAGGAGCAGGTAGCAGTACTGGGACAGGACGCTATAACTGGCAGTGAGGCTCAGTCCTCACTGCCCTAATTAGTGCTAAGGAGGGCTTTGCCAATCAGGGCAAAGCCCTCCTAAAGTTCAAATGTGCATCAACCAATTACAAACAATCAACAAGAAAACATTTGCATATTTGCACCGAGGGCATGTTTAGATTTAAAGCTAGCCTAGCCACTGTGAGTGAATACACCCTAAATTAATGGCTGTGTACCCCACTTGTCCCTCTATCTAACTCTCCTGCCTCCTTTTACTACTGATAAAAAAGCATGTTTGATGAAGACGTGATAGCAAAAAATAAAAATAAATGCAAATATCAAATTGTTTTAATGCAGCCTCTAGGCTTTGTTTAGCTAAAAACAAGATAGACTAAGATTTCATATAACAATTAAGTTGTATTTCTTTAACATTTATGCTGTTAATAGGGGAATATAAATAGTTATATTGTATTATTTAAATGACCTTGAAGTAAATAATATGTGAGCAGATGGTGAGATAAGTAGATAATGAAAAATGAAATAAGAAAATGAAATTTGGAAATATATTCTACAATTTATACTAGAACTTAACATATCATTACCATGGCTACCTTACTACAAATGCTTGTTATCATTATCCTTTGTGGTTGTAACAAGGCTTAGATCTCCCAATTCATGTCTAAATCTCTACAGTGTTGAAAACTGTATCATATATTTGACCTCACCAAGAAGATCTGATATTTTGCTCTCGTGCTAATGATCAGTGCAACATTAAGCCGACGATAGCAAAGACAAAGGGGTCATTTTTTTCCCCAGCTAACGCAGAAGTAGGATTGGAACCAGAGATCAGTAGTACTAGATACCTTGATTACTTACCGCTGCCATGTTAAAAATCAATACACTCTTCAAGGTCTGGAGATTTGGAAACATGAAGCTATTCTCTGGGGAATGGAGCTAAGAAAATAACCACATCTGTTTAGACTTTCGATCTTTACTCTACCGTGGAAAAATGTAGCGTTTGATACAGAGAAACACAGAGGCTTCTACATAAAGGTAAAAAGACATGTTAATATATGGTAGATGCCCTTCTAAAGTTTCTTCCTCGTCGTATAGGCCACAATAGATGACGGTTTGGGGAACGAGTGTACATTTCAGCTGCTTTAGGAAGCCTTGCACAGTTGATCGGATCAATTCTTCATCGTCATTGGGAGAGACAGGGCACAGAAGGAATGTTCAGTTACAACTGCTATTAATGTTTACCTCTAAATCAAATCACCAGGGTGACCTTGGAAAGTCATTCTGTCGAGCAATACCCCAGGTATATTGTGAAGTGTTTATGAATAGCTTCTCCTCTGTGTGCAATCCTTTGCCCTGAAAAAACTGCGTAGAACAGTGCAACAAATTAAGTCCCAAATTGTATCAAATGGAAGAATGGGCAAAAGATCCCAGTTGCACCTAATGATAGGAACTTAAGCTGGAATTCCTTGTATATTCCTTTGTTATTGGCAAAGCTTAATTATCTCTGGAGGTTTTTTTCCCTAGCTTCCGGGATTGCAGAAGCAGGAGTGAGATATCCTGAGATGTCTGATAGCGCTTGATATTAATTGTACAGTGAATTTTGTCCTATATAAGATTGTTATGATAGAGATACATGAGACTTAAATTAGGTGAGCACCTCACCTCAGGAGGCGGAAATTAGTGGCGGCTGGAAAGTAACAATCTTTGGTCAATCGCGACTTGTTTTAAAGCGGCGATGGACGGACCCAGCTGTTAAGAGTTAAGATTAGGGTTAGGGTTAACCCTAACCCTAATACCCCTAACCCCGAACATAATACTAACATTACATCAATCACAGCTGGGTCCGTCCATAGCCGCTTTAAGACAAGTCGCGAATTTGTGATGACATCATCTAACACAGTCGGCAACACAGCAAGTCGTCCAATGAAGACATCTGCATCCTGGTAAGTAGGTTTTTTTCACGTCGCTGTAGTATCCATTCGGTGTCCTACTGTCGTCCTCTTCTTTGTCGGGGTAGTCAGTACCGTTAAACTGACTACCACCGGTTTACGTAAATGTGGGTCATGCAGACCTGCCAAAGCACGCATATATATGCCTGTTAGGAAACGTATATTTTGCAACTGCTATACGGCAAGTGCAAGTACTCGCTGATGATGGCAACTTGACATAAACTAGGTTCATATGCTGCCGTTGAGGAGGCGGCTCTGCATATGGGTGGAAATACATTCCCATGCTCATTTTTAAGAGTAAAAAAAACCAGTTTATATTTACCATTTAACTTTCACCACATGAGTACAAGACAACAGAATTTTGGCAAGGATGCAAATGACTGTGCACGATACAAGACTTTACCTCTAACGCTTACTTTCCGAGTTGTTAATCGAATGTGAAAGGCTGATTAGACTGGGATGCCAGGCTCCAAGGGAAGATTACAAGACAGATATTGAATTGTGGCACCTGGCATTCGTTTTCATAGGTCACGTCTATCCACATTAGACAGCAGACCAGCCACTTCAGATTGATGCTCCCCAATATGACATTACCAAGAGATACAATTCATAAATAACATATGATTTACTTCCAGTAAATCTCACTTTTGGAGCATTAACAGCGCCTTTAGAAACCTTCAATTGTTTCGCCCGTAGGAAAAAAAAAACCTTTCCATAAATATCCAGGAAGGAGCAATATGGGATTTTTTTAGACATCAAAACTTATCAGAGTGAATCTGTTTCAAACAAATATGCAGCTTTCAACTTTATTAAGCATTTAAGTCATTTGTTGGTAACGCAACTTTGAGAGTATATTGTAAATAATATATTTTATCAGAGATTGTAAACAGACATTTCCACATTTAATTGAAAACTAGAGGGTGTAGGTAGAATTAAGGATGTGTTGTGTCAAGTTATAGATTGATTGATAATAGTGACAGTTAGATACTATGCTGTAGTGTAATGTTGTACTTAGAAACATCACTACAGTTATTTCAATTTAATGAGCATATTGAATGCTGGTAGTATTTAGATCCAGGGGCAAAATATTGCATCGCTGAGTCCCATAGCAAAATTTGGGCAATGGAATGACGATGCCAATCTAGTTTCCCTTATCTGAGCATACACAACCAACAAATGTTTAGAAGAGGCTTCTGCTCTGATCCTTTCAGAATAGAGACGCGACCTAGAGGATTGTGGGGAGCTAGAAGGGGGTCAAAACTCTGCAACATGGGACAATTCCACCGCTTGTTAGTCTTAAGTTCATATGTGTAGAGGAAGGGATAAAGACCTAGCCAGTGATTGACTACTGAAGTCCACTACAGAGGCCAGTGTTAGTGTAAAGGCATTCTAACACCAAAAAGTCAATCTTTACTTATGCTTAGCTCAGGGAAAAGTACATACCACACATAGTTTCAAGTTCCGTTTCTATGTCCCACATGTTAAGGGTTTAGGGGTATTAGGGTTAAGAGTTAAGGTTAGGATTAACCCCAATCCTAACCCTACCCCTAAGTTAAGGCCATGTTTAAACTGTTGTATTGTGAGATAACTAAATCACACATGAGTAAGTCTGGATACACACTACATAAAACCTTTCTCCCGATGCAACAATATTAACGATATTACCAAGTCCCGATCAGCAGCCGATCCATGCGCACACACTATACACGTTTTACAAGATTTACCTTCAGATCTGTGCACTTCATCTGTTGTAACTATCGGCTGAAAGGATCGTGACTCTGTAAACTTTATGGAGATCTGGGGGTAAATGTATCAAGCTGAGAGTTTTCCGGCCGGTTTGAAAAACCAATCAGATTCTAGCTATCATTTATTTAGTACATTCTACAAAATCATAGCTAGAATCTGATTGGTTGCTATAGGCAACATCTCCACTTTTCAAACCCGCCGGCAAACTCTCAGCTTGATACATTTACCCCCTGGCCGTGAGTGCATACTGTACACACACTGCAGAATTGGCCCAACATCGTTCCATCGTTTATAGAGGTTTTTAGTCCGTTTATGAAATCAAATCAAACAATACGATGTGATTTAGAACGATAATGGTTCATCGTTGGACTGTACACACTATTGTGATATCAGGCCGAACGGTTGTTTATCGTGTGATTGGCCCGACAATCGGAGGAAAAACTTGTAGTGTGTACCCAGCCTAAAACTGGTAGGATGGCTCAGGGAGGAGACATTGGAATTATGAAACAGTGTGAATCCGAATGGTAGTCTACTTTATGATGAATTCTGCAAACCTATTTACTAACATAAATAGAAAACCAACTCACATAATGAATATGGCAGACCATTTCATGCAGTAGCCTGCTGACCATTAGCGGGATACCTCTCCCTATTGAATTTGCATTATTAACTTTCTCCATCCGTTGGTTCCAAGGTGAGGAGCTACGGCCTTACGTGACCTGACTTTCCGTTGCTCTACAAAAAGGAGACATGTCATTAACATGACACCTGATTAGATTGGTCATCATTCAATTGTTGCAGTTAAGTCCATTAGCCTGAATTACTAATTTGTGGCACTATTGGGTGAGAAGGGATTTTACAAAATAATGAATCATTATACAAGGTGGATTTATTCAACTTTAAAGCATCCAAACCAGAATGATGTTACATATAATGGTGTTTTCTGCACATATTAGTTCTGAAATAGCTGGATGACTGGAGATACATCCTATGGTTGGTGCTTCACACTCGATTCCCACTCTGCTTATGGAAAACTGTGTCCTTGATTTGGTAGATTTATAATACAACTTGAGGCAGACCCGTGGTGGCAGAGACTCTCAGGAGGTGACATTGAAATGTTCAGCAGAGAATCACGATGATTGGAAGGACAAGCAATGACAGAAGTGACCACAACGTAGGAGAACTCAGCAGAACACAATCTAGTAGATATCCAGTGACAGCACTTAACACAAAGACTCAGAGAGGCTGATAACGTCTTTGTGATTAACGTAAAAGAGCAGCTCATGGGTTGTCGTTGACACATACGGTATAAGAAAAATGATATTTGTTCTGTCGTCATTGCCAGTATCAGATTCTCCCCTAACTGATATCTCACATTGCTGTGTGTGCCAAGCTTAACCTAGAGACGTTAGATTTTAATGCTGGTCCCACGAGCACTAAGATTGGAGGAATTATCTGGAAATTGTCCTGATATGAGAACATGAAATGACTGAGACCTAAACAAAGTATGATAAGGACCTCTTGGAACTCTTTTCCAAGAGGCCCCTTCCCCCATCCGTTGGTCAAAAACACACACTCATAAAAATGGCTTAGAATAATTCTATGTAGCCTGGGCCCTAGGCAGGATTTTAGGCTATCTAATGAAAAATCCAGCTCAGGGCTCAAAATTAATTCAATTAAATGCTAACAAATCATTTTCAGATGTTCCTTAAAATCCAGTTGGTAGATGACCACTGTTAGTATGTGTGCAGGCATCCAATCACACTGACGGTTTACCAAACCTAAAAGTATTTACAGCCACCCACAGCTTTGGCTAAATTGCAAATTGCAAACGGCAGAGATTGGCAGGTATGCGGCCAACATATATGACACTATTACAAATTACAGCTGATTGGATGGATGACTCATCCTATCCAATCAACTGCCTGCACAGCCATTAAAGGCGACCCACACTGACCTAACATTGAATGAGAAATAGTCAAACCTACAATATGGGGAATATATATATATTCTGTTAAAAAAAAAACGTTAGCGAGTTTTCTTGTATGTGGTGTTTTTTGGAATATTTAATAGACCATGTAATGTGCAAAACCTTAGCTTAGTAAATAATGTTTTCAGATTTTAAATCACGTCATCTGTGGTGATGGTGTTGGGGGTACCAGGACTGCCATTTGAGTGAATTATTTTTGCATCATTTAATGTTTCAGCCTATAATTTACTAACAATCATTGATATGCATGTTTGACATTTTTAAGATTTTACGCAAGATTTTATGCACTAGAATTTTTCGAAGCCAAGTTAAGCTAATAAATTCATTAGTACGTGTTTAATGATCTCTTTGGGGGGGAGGGGGCGGTTTCCAAAGCAGGGTTCAGAAAAGTCAGACCGCCTCGAGATAAATAAAAACAAAAAGCCTCATTTAAAAGCTTCAGAAATCTGTCAAAAAGAGAAGCGGGAGGTCTGTGTCTGCCCTGCCTAGACTCAATAACATTTCTGAATCCCAATTACAAAAGTCAATTTATAATTACTGTGGCGGATGATAATGTTATTATAAGGGTGAGTGAGTTTAAATATTGTGGCTTCACCTTTGATCATTAATTACAATGTGCCACAAGTTGCAGAGTATAGTTTTCGTTAGATGAGACCAGTCAAGTGCTTCATCCGTAGCGCGCCTCTCGGATTGATGCAAAAAGTGACTGATTATCACTTTGATAACAGTAATATAAAAATATAAAGATCAAAAAAAAAAAAATACTGCCTTTAACGTCACAAGACGACAGTGCAAAGCCAGGTTAAAGTAACATAGAAAATAAATTGTGACGGTGTCCATTGTAGCTTGTATATATATTACACTTCACGCCTATTTTATTTTTAGATTTGGTCATTGGATCCAATTGCTAAGACTTGATCTGTGTCCATTTTTCCTAAATAATACCAATACCTGGGCAGGCAATCATGTACCAATAGGGGTGGATCAGTCATAGTTTCGATAGGGCCCTGCGCTCCTGTTGGGGGCCCCAGCAGCAACCCCTATTGCACAGTTCTGCGCTCTTGGGAGCCCTATATTTAATGGCCAAGAGCAGCCTTTCTAATTGAGTGCAAAAATAATAACTAGAATCTGCTTGGTTGCTATAGGCAACAGCTCCACTTTTTCAAACCCGCAGTTTAGTAAACATACCTCCAGGACTTGTGGTGATTTCATTCCTTCAACAAGTGACCTTTAATATTCTGCCTTACAATGATCAATGATCCTGCAAATAAGGGGCCTGAGTCAATAAGGAGAGTAAAACAAAAAAAAGGAGTAAATGTTCTTTGGGACAAACCATGTTACAATGCAAGGGGTGCAAACTAGTTTATTATTTTGCAATACTGGCTGTTTTTTCATGTAGCACACAAATACTTGATAGCTTTGTTTTTACACTGACATATAAAGTTGATTGAGGACATGCCCTACCCCAACTATAAATCTGCTGTCACATTTTAAAATTTACCTCCCCCTTCCAATGCAACATGGTTTTGCCCAGGTGAAAAGTTACTCACTTTTAATGCTTCGCTCTCCTGAATAACTCAGGACAAAGATGCATAGATGAATCTTGCTCAATGAGGCAGCACTTCTTTGGGTGGTTCTGTAGGAAGGTTTCTTCTTAGTAAAGGACTCCAAGGGGTAAATGTATCATACCCCATTTTTTTCATCTTGCGCTTTAAATTTAAGCTGCAAAGATGCCGAACTCCCGCGAGTTGAAAAAAACTGGGGTATGATACATTTACCCCCAACTGTTTATGATGTGATGATCACAGACTGGATCGTTAGCGCTAACTTGTGAGAGCAATGGTCTATGCACCTATGGGGTCCTGCAATCTGGGGTCCCCTGATATTTAATACATTTTATTGGGAATCACCCCTTATGGAGTCACAGAACAAAAGCACACTGACACGTGGGGTCCCAGAGTAATGCACAGCTGTCAAATATCCCTAATTTCCAAGGACGGTCACTGGAGATTTGGAGAATTGTCCGTTCTTTTCAATATTGATCAACTATAAAATGTTTCCATTACTGCTTCTTAGATTATATTCTTTTTACGTCTGTTGGTATTTTCTGCACATTCAAAATGAACTATTATTGAATTGTAATATTTAAAATGGAAACAATAATGTTATAATTAAATTCAGACTTGCTGGGGATGGTAGTGCACCAAGATCCGCCAAGACAGCATCGCTTAGATGCACCAGTTTAGGCGCTTAGATACACCAGCTCAGCAGTAATGGGCGTAACTGCGCTGGGGTCATGAGTTCAATTCCCATCCATGGCCTTATCTGTGTGGAGTTTGTATGTTCTTCCCATGTTTGCGTGGGTTTCCTCCAGGTGCTCCGGTTTCCTCCCACACTCCAAAAACATACTAGTAGGTCAATTGGCTGCTAACAAATTGACCCTAGTCTGTGTGTGTGTGTGTGTGTCTATATTAGGGAATTTAGACTGTAAGCCCCAATGGGGCAGGGACTGATGTGAATGAGTTCTCTGTACAGCGCTGCGGAATCAGTGGAGCTATATAAATAAATGGTGATGATGATGATGATGATGCTTTTTAGGTAATGAAATGTGACGTGTCTTTGCAAACCGAGATCTGTGTTTTCTGGTTGATCAACAACCTGTGGAAAATATCAGTGGTATAAGGGAAAAAAAATTGTCTTTGGAAAGCAAAAATGTACTTTCTATACTTGTTGTTGATAGTAGAACTTCCAAGGTGCTGTCAGCTTCTCTAAGCACAAAAGATAATAACATTTCTAAGTTTCTCTCCGGCACCTAACCCGTTAATAAGAATGTAAATTAATTGTACGATCCGTAGTTTTACAAACGATGGACTCTTAATGCTTTTACATCTATGTGACCGCAATACATATCACGTTCTTATCCAGTTGCATTTTTCCTCTCACTAACATGGCGTATGAATGTTGCGTGCAATATTTGCGCGCTTCCTCATTAGAGATAATGTTTAATCGACCTTCATTAGGTCCTCAACGGCTACAAGACCACAGAGTGTTACACAGCAATAAAAGAGATGGAGACATAATGATGTATACCATTAAGGACCACGTTTGGTGAACAGTTCTCCGCCGTTCCCAGACCCAGCCATGTAACGGAACTGTTTGCGCTGCTCTGTAATTATGTTATTAAGGCTTATTAAACATTTATAAAATGACATTACTTTACAATACAGCTCTTGTCCTTGGATAATTCCCATCATTATCACTACCGAGTCTGCATAACAAACGTGTTGTATAAAGCTGTGTGAGGAGATGCTGAGATTTAGGAGCTATTCAATTTGCTTTGATACATTTTTATAGGCATGATGAGTGCTCTGGACAAGATGTATTGTCTTAAAGCTGTTAATATTTTTGTTATTTTATTAAAGCAAAAACAAAAAGAAAGTACAATGTAATTGCAATCATGAAACTGTCTGGTTCAGTAACACACAGCGATGTATATGCTATTATTTTTATCATAGTAAGGTGGCTCAGTGGTTAGCACTTCTGCCTCAGAGCACTGGGGTCATGCGTTCAATTCCCATCCATGGCCTTATCTGTCTGGAGTTTGTGTGTTTGTGTAGGTTTCCTCCGGGTGCTCCGGTCTCCTCCCACACTCCAAAAACATACTGGTAGGTTAATTGGCTGCTACTAAATTGTCCTTAGTCTCTCTCGGTCTGTGTGTGTGTGTGTTAGGGGACTTAGATTGTAAGCTCCAATGGGGCAGGGACTGATGTGAATGAGTTCTCTGTACAGCACTGCATAATCAGTGGCGCTATATAAATAGATGATGATGACTGTATTTATAAAGCACCAACATATTATGTAGTACAGTACATGGATCAAGATATTATTGTATGATCTCATTCTGTTCAGTCATTTGCTGCCCCAAAATCTAAACAGTGCGGTTGAATGACAGCTTACAAATGCCCCAGTTGGAGCCAAGAGTCATCATCATCACCATTTATTTATATAGCGCCACTGATTCTGCAGCGCTGTACAGAGAACTCACTCACATCAGTCCCTGCCCCATTGGAACTTACAATCTAAATCCCCTAACACACATACACAGAGACATAGAGACAGAGAGACTAGGGTCAAGTTTGTTAGCAGCCAATTAACCTACCAGTATGTTTTTGGAGTGTTGGAAGAAATTGGAGCACCAGGAGGAAACCCACGCAAACACGGGGAGAACATACTAACTCCACACAGATAGGACTCTGGTCAGAATTGAACCCATGAGAGCAGCACCGTGAGGCAGCAATGCTAAGCACTGTGCCACAGTGCACATGGCTGATAGTAGATGAGCCACGTATATAACAATACAGGTGTCTATAACCCATTGTCGTATTGGGGCCTGCAGGGTACACCAAGTCCATCTATTTATAAGACATTCAAAACTAATAATTATAAATTAGTGCACATACTTTATACCATATACTATATGCCCAATATGAATACATTTGGTAAATGGTTTTGTCATCAGAGTTACTTATGTAATGTTTTACTTGTATCAAATACGAAGCCTACTTATGTTTGGAACTGCATTTAGGATTTTTATGGAATGTTTGTTTCCAGCCTGAGCAGGCGCTTACCATCATTTTCTTCCTTGTCTTTATTATAATATTTTATATATAAGAAATTTTGAAATTTGGAGTCACTATTTTGTGGGAAAGGATTACTATTATCTTCTGCTTAAACTGTTTTTTCCTTCTCTATTTAATTTCATGTGACAGATTGTATTGTATTGCATTTGCCATGAGATTTATATGAGAATATATGTTTTAGCATTTACTTGCTATCTCCCATTGGTGGGTGGGGACTGTCACAGTGGTCATGCGTGAGGTTCCAATCAGGGCCCTATCTGTGTAGACTATGTATGTTCTCCCGTCAGTTTAATGCAGATGCTCCATTTTTCACCTACAGTCTGAAAAAAACACACTGGTAGGTTAACTGGCTTCTAACATGAACCATAGTGTGTTTGAACGGTGGGGAATTTAGACTGTAAGCTCCAATTGGCCGGGGACTGATGCGAGTGATACAATATTCTCTGGAAAACACTGCGTTATACGGTGACGGAATATTAATAAACCATAATAAATAGCTGTCCGTCTGTTTTGGTTGTTTCCTACCTATATGATCATCATCTATCTACATTTATTTATATAGCACCACTGATTCCGCAGCGCTGTGCAGAGAACTCATTCACATCAGTCCCTGCCCCATTGGAGCTTACAGTCTAAATTCCCTAATATACACACATGGAGACAGACAGAGAGACTAGGGTCAATTTTGATAGCAACCATTTAACCTACCAGTATGTTTTTGGAGTCCGGGAGGAAACCAGAGCACCCGGAGGAAACCCACGCAAACACAGAGAGAACATAGAAATTCCGCACAGATAAGGCCATGGACGGGAATTGAACTTATGGCCCCAGTGCTGTGAGGCAGAAGTGTTAACCACTTAGCCACCGTGTTGCCCTACCTAGATGCGTTCTCTACCTATATGATCTTGAAGTTATTTATTTGCTCTTATTAATTATACCAACACACCAAGAGGAGAGGTAGGAAGCAGAATCTGTTTTGGGGGCCAATGTTTGTTGGACATTCAATATATTCAATTGAGAACCTCTTCTCCCGGACCCATAATCTGGCGCACTACGTAACACTTAGCGCCCATCTGAATTAAGCTGGAGCCCCACTGACCGCGAGATCGCTGCACTCCCCTTGCAAACAGCCAAAGCACCAGCTCGGACTACAAGCTGCAGTCCTATATAATTTAGTCCTATATATGCTGGGATATGAGTTTATCTCTAATATATTCTCTGTCTGCAATTAAACGGAATTCATTTTCCACTTTGTATGGATTTCTGTTATCTCCTGGAGGTGCGGGAATTCCTCGGTACCAATAGCTGCTTATCTTATTTTTATAGCACTCAGACGTAATTCAACAGCAATCAGGAGATCATCGGCCTTTAATGTATATTTTAGATGGATTAGTATAAAAATATAATTTTCCTTTACAACGTACGCTCTCGCCCAACCACTTTACTTACACATTCCCAGCTGAATGACAACGGTAATGGATAGAAGAGCTGGTGACCTGTGGCCATCTGAACAAGGCTTCCTCCTATCTCCTTACGTCCCTATAATTGTAATTCCGCTACATACAAACCCAGCAAAGCAGAATCAATACTAAATCTGTAATTAAATTACTGTGAAATTAATAAAACATTCTTGCAGTGGATTTGTTTGTACAGTTAGTCGATTAACCTCTTCTCGGCCAGATGTACATTGCTGCACCACGGCCTACGATGGCTTCTAGCTATAAGAGATGAGGTGGGCAGCACGGTGGCTCAGTGGTTAGCACAGTGGCTCAGTGGTTAGCACTTCTACCTCACAGCACTGGGGTCATGAGTTTAATTCCCGACCTTGGCCTTATCTGTGAGGAGTTTGTATGTTCTCCTCGTGTTTGCATGGGTTTCCTCCGGGTGCTCCGGTTTCCTCCCACACTCCCAAAACATACTGGTTGGGTAATTGGCTGTTAACAATTAACCCTAGTCTGAGTGTGTGTGTGAATTAGGGAATTTAGACTGTAAGCTCCAATGGGGCAGGGACTGATGTGAGTTATCTGTACAGCGCTGTGGAATTAGTGGCGCTAAATAAATTGATGATGATGAGGTGAAGGATTAATCCCGTCAAGGTCAACTCTAATAACTCTATTTTGTTTGTTACAAGTTTGAGTATAATGTTGTTATGAGCACGTCTGCTTAAACACATATGCTTCTATAGGACTCCTATAGGGGAAACTGGGATTGGATGTTATGAGGTAGCAAGGACAGTTGTTTAAATATTTCTTTGATTCAGGACTTATTTAATCAAAGAAGAGCTTGAGATTGGTGCTCACTATGTGCAGAAGAAATGTTCTCTATTCTTTGGAGTGAAGCAACGAGGGACAAAAGAACTCAGAACCTGTTCCTGGCAATATATAATACTAGAGATCTAAGGGGGGGTTGACAGTCATTGGGGTAAGGGCAATGCACAGCTCGTAGGAAGTATTGGCGGCCTTTATGAGATCTCTGGATGTGGAGGCCGATGGTTATAATCACAGGTAGGACTGTATATTTAAAGTCATAGACACCCAGTGGGTAAATGAATCAAGCTGAGAGTATGAAAAGTGAAGATGTTGCCTATAGCAACCAATCAGATTCTAGTTATCATTTTGTAGAATGTGCTAAATAAATCTGATTGGTTTTTCACACTCGCCGGAAAACTCTCAGCTTGATACATTTACCCCCTAGTGTCAGACCACTAGGTGTCTCTGACTAGCATGACAGTCTGAAACGTATTACTTGCAGAAGCTGAGTGAAAGGGGAAGTCAGGAGGTGAGTGACGAAGGGGCCATGGGACATAAGATAATGGTTGACAGCTGTGTGTATACAAGAGGGGTCTCCACAAATCGCCCTAACTCTACTGTGGTGTTCGAACAGTCACATCAACCAATATAATCGTCTAACCATGTTCCTTCAGAATCTATGATAGAACAACTGCTGGAATGACGTCAGGAAATTTATGTTGCTTGGAAGGTGGTCTGCATACTGCGTTCCCCGGAAGTTCAAATGGTTTCTGGAGAAACCATTATCGCCAGAAATGGGAGAATGTATTATGACACTGACACAACAACTTCTTTCTTGAATAACTGTGCTTTTATTGTACACATCACCAATAACACTGTACATTTTTCTGAGGATGACACCGGGCGAACCCTTGCTCTGGCAAGACGTAGACCTCCTGCCTAGTCACCGGCCAACTAGCTGGCATCGGTCATCCCACCCACAACTAACAAACAGTCTTTTATTCTAAATAAACTAATTAACTGAGCCCAGGTACATTCTGTTAAAAAGTAAATGGGAAATCTCCAACCAGAGAAACGACTACCTTGTGAATTGGGACATGTCGAACTCTGAAACAAGTGTTCCAATAATCCCCAGACAAAACACACCTGAAAACCATCACCCTGTTTAGCTAATTTCAATACTCAACTAAATATATTTATTATAAATATTTATATCCCATTGAAATATCGTTACACCGCTTTAGTTATTTGTTTCTTAAACAATGCTGAATTCTTCCCTTGATCCACGACGTGGTCTAGTGCAGCAAACTTGTCGACAAATAAAAGTCAATAGACCATTTTAGCAGATCTAAAAGGTGTGTATAGCCCAATTAAATCAGCACTGATTCAGTCATCAACCTTGATAGAGCTCCTTGGCCTTTTCCACTGCCATAATTAATTTTTGTAAACCCATCACAGAAAACGTTGTTTGCATCTCACAAGATAAAACATTATGATTGCTGACCATAATATATTACGGCATTAAACTTTTCTGTCAGATGTACAGATTCAGCATATTTTAATCATTTTTTATTTGCAAAGATCAGGGGAAGCTCATCTATAATCATTAAGGCTGACTCCTGGAAGCGGCAATGATGGAAATATTAAATATGTTGCTTTTCATAGTCAGTATACACAACATGTCAAGAAAATAAATGAGATTGGTCCTCGCGTTGGACGCCAATGAACCTATGTAGACTAATAGGCTGGTCGATAAGAGCTAACTCAGGAATAGAAACCTTCAGAGGTGCGTCCTGGGGATTAAGATCTCAACAAAAACCTTATTGATAGGGCCGTGTTTTTGTATTGAGTCGCATTGCAAATCGATCAACAGCTTTGGCTAATACGGCAAGATTAATTTAATTCGGTTTGACTTTTTTTGGCATTAGCAGTTCAATTGCTATCATTGGTGCAACAGATCTGATAAATTATACCAATCTAATGGTAATGCAAGGTTCTGATGGCAAAATATATGTGTCCTGCTTATCCTAGAGTCAAGTCATTAAATAAGAAGGGATTTGTTTTCATCTTGGCAAAGCTCTGACGTGCTGTCTGCTAGAATTTCACCGGGCCCTCTCTCAGCGTTTTAAGATAATGTTTCATATCTCAAAATACATATTTGTATAGTGATGCTAATGACATCTATTTATCATTGCGACTGACTGTCTGTTCACCTTTATATATTTAAAGGGATTTTCTATCGTCAGATGTTTATGTTTAGTTTTTTTCAATGCACTGCTGCAACTTTTGCTAAAGACATTGCTTTTTGTGTTTTTTTTTTGGCTCCTTTGACATTGAACCAGGAACTCAAGGAAAAGTTGTTTATGTGGGCATAGGATACGTCAGAAATCTGCTTTGGATACAGTTGTAACCAGAAAGAAGCTTTGTGTCATATCCAAGTGCAGTAAAAATATACAGCTCTGCCTGCTTATCTAAAGACATAGCAAAGTAGAGATGGTCACTGACCCCCGTGTTTTGGTTTTGTATTCGGTTTTGGATCTGGATTACCTTCGTGTTTTGGTTTTGGTTTTGCAAAACCGCCCTTGCGTGTTTTGGTTTTGGTTTTGGTTTTGTTTGGTTTTGTTTTGCTATTTTCGCAAAAAATAAAAAAAATTTGGGCTAAAATAACCTAATTTAGTGCTCCACCAGTTTCTTAGATAAGTGGGGTAATTCTAAAGCTAATAAATTATGAAAAAAACAGTTTAATCCCTGGTAGGCCGCCCTTAATTCGAACACTTGTCTGCAAATTATACAGACAAACCTGGTTGTCTACCTCCTCCATCTTTGATTATTGGCAATGTAGCCATCGTCTTTGGGTGTATATTACACCCTACACTTGTAGTTGAATATTAAAAAAAGCAGCCTGCACAGACTGTGGAACTAGAAAGTAAAATTAAATGGACCAGGGTAGTTTGGTGGCTATCTATGCTCCCCCCGCCCTCCACTTGTAGTTGAATATAAAAAAAAGCAGCCTGCACAGACTGTGGAACTAGAAAGTAAAATTAAATGGACAATGGTAGTTTGGTGGCTATCTATGCTCCCCCCGCCCTCCACTTGTAGTTGAATATAAAAAAAGCAGCCTGCACAGACTGTGGAAATAGAAAGTAAAATTAAATGGTCCACAGTAGTTTGGTGGCTATCTATGCTCCCCCCGCCCTCCACTTGTAGTTGAATATAAAAAAAGCAGCCTGCACAGACTGTGGAACTAGAAAGTAAAATTAAATGGACCACGGTATTTTGGTGGCTATCTATGCCCCCCCCCCACCCTCCACTTGTAGTTGAATATAAAAAAAGCAGCCTGCACAGACTGTGGAACTAGAAATTCAAATATACAAAGAAATGGACAAAGGCAGTTTGGTATCTGTCTGCATCAGACCCCCCCCCCCCATCCACTTGTAGTAAAATAGAAAAAAAACCAGCCTGCATAGACCGTAGAACTAGAAATTCAAAAATACAAAGAAATGGACAAAGGCAGTTTGGTATCTGTCTGCATCAGACCCCCCCCCCCCCCCCCCAATCCACTTGTAGTAAAATAGAAAAAAAAAGCTGCCTGCATAGACTGTAGAACTAGAAATTCAAATATACAAAGAAATGGACAAAGGCAGTTTGGTATCTGTCTGCATCAGACCCCCCCCCAATCCACTTGTAGTGAAATAAAAAAAAAACAGCCTGCATAGACCGTAGAACTAGAAATTAGAATATACAAAGAAATGGACAAAGGCAGTTTGGTATCTGTCTGCATCAGATCCCCTCTCCACTAGGAGTAAAATAGAAAACTATTCAGCCATTATATAATCTAGAATATAAATAGAAATTGAGAAAGGCAATTTGGTATCTGTCTGCATCATAATCATCAATATCCTTATTAGCGCCCTTGTCACCTTCACAAATCTCCCCCACATCCTCTTCTATTTCCAAAGTGGCATCCTCAATTTGTGTATCAGCGGCTACACTCAGGCTGTTCAGGTACACATCAGCAGAACTGCTGAAAGGGCCCTTCTTTATGGGTACACTAACAGAATGCTCACGATTAGACATCCCACTGTTGGATGGACTCTCCACAGGGATTGGTGTCATTTGTGAATCAGAGCAAACATTATCCTCTAATGCCTTACTGTTATCTTGCAGCTCGGCTTTGACGCGTAACAGTAGTTGTGCACCAATTGTAGGCTGGGTAACTTTTTGGGATCTGCCACTAATAGCCAAAGGTGAAGGCCTCATTCTCTCTTTGCCACTGCGTGTGTAGAATGGCATGCTTGCAATTTTTTTTTTATCGTCACTTATTATGGGGGACACCCCAAAAGCACCGAGAAGTGCTAAAAATTATTTGGTAGATACTGCTGACAGATATGACTTTTGACAGCCAGAAATATTTATGCACAATTATGGGGGACACCCCAAAAGCACTGAGGAGTGCTAAAAATTATTTGGTAGATACTGCTGACAGATATGACTTTTGACAGCCAGACATATTTATGCACAATTATGGGGGACACCCCAAAAGCACTGAGGAGTGCTAAAAATTATTTGGTAGATACTGCTGACAGATATGACTTTTGACAGCCAGAAATATTTATGCACAATTATCGGGTACACCCCAAAAGCACTGGGGAGTGCCAAATATTAACAAAAAATAATAAATCTCTATCCTCCTCTCTTCTCTAGCGATTTTTGTTAGAGCAATTGCAAGAAGAATATTGGATTCTCTGTCCCTGCTCTAATCAGCCTGTGACTACACCCTGCTCTCTCCCTCTGTCAAATGGCGATGGATTGCTGTGGAGGCGTGTATTTATAATGTTGAAGTATCGCGAGAACCGAGCCCCGACGACGTCACAATGACGTTCGGCCTCGATTTGGATTCGGAAGGGGCGGGAGAGTACCGAGCTGCTCAGCTCGGTACTCGGATACCCAAAGTTCGGGTGGGTTCGGTTCTCGGGGAACCGGACCCGCCCATCTCTATAGCAAAGTAAATCACAGACAACGAAAGGTGTCTGATCTATCACCTTGATCATGTGACTACAGTGAATTGGGGCGTGTCTAGGCAGATTAGGGGCGTGGCCTGTATGCATGAGAGATTTAGCCCATGTCGTTCCAATGATATATCGCGCTAGGACGGTCGGATGTATCAAGGTATTTACTCAATCACAAAAATCATCAAAATGTATTTTTTTATTTTATATCACCCCCCAAAAATCTATTTTTTTATATGTCTTTTGTGGAGTTAGCTTTTAAGCCATCATCATCATCATTTATTTATATAGCTCCACCAATTCCGCAACGTTGTACAGAGAATATTTGTCATCCACATAACTCCCTGCCCCATAGGAGCTTACAGTCTAAATTGTCTAACACATACACAGACTAGGGCTTCTTTTTCAATCAGCAGCCACTTGTTTTTGGAGTCTGGGAGGAAATTGGAGCACCCAGAGGATACCCACGCAAACACACAGAGATGATACAAACTCCTCACAGATAAGGCCATGGTCAGGAATCGAACTCATGATCCCAGAGCAGTGAGGAAGAAGTGCTAACCACTGAGCCACCTTGTATAAGTCATAAAAAAATTCCTTTTAATCATTTCCCATGGACAAATTGATGCCTATTATTATTATTCTTTAGTTTATAGAGCACAAATACAGTCTACAACAATGTATAATCAGAGGACTGAATTCAGGGCCATCAGTCTATGCCTCAGTGGAGATTACAATCTAATTTGCCTACCCATAGCCCCACAAATGCCCACAGGCCAATTCAGTTGGAAGCCAATTAACCTACCAGTACGTCTTCAAACCATGGAAGGACACAGAGTCCCCCAGAGAATTTCCACTTGAACACAGTAGAAATATATCAATTCCAGACAGATACTGTAGCACCCTGCTCTTTATCCATTGCCCCAGTAAGGCAGCAAATGAGAAAAAATTTGGGATTTAGTTGGGAATATTCTATAAAGTAATAATTTTAAAGAGAAACATTAAATTACTTTTAAAAATAAAGGGAATTATGCGCTATAAAATGTATACAGAAATATTTGACATTTCCAAACAAAGCGCATTTTTCTGCTATTAAAAAAGCGATTGTTCCATGTGATATATTGTGTTCCTGTGAAGAGGTAAATAACGTCACAATATTGCACCATGATGCTACCTAAACACCACTCAAAGCCAATTCAATTCATGTAATGTTTTTTATGGCATCCATTGAATCTCATTTTAAGGAAATTCAGCTATTTTCTTTACCCAGAGGGTGCAGTTCTTTTCTAGTGAATATCAGATGTACTCTGAGTGCAGAATGACAACATAAAAATGGATTATTATTTTTTTTACATTCTAAGCCGGGTATTTGTTGTAATAGAATGTTCAGTTAGGGAAAAATATTTTTCTTATGGGGAGTCGATACTATGGGTTTAAATACTGAAAACATAACGGAGGAAGCGACAAGAATGGCTAAATTAGATGCTATAAATGAATATACAAAGTTATAGAACAAGACTGTCAGCATAAAGTTCACTGTTATACGTAAAGTTTTACCATTCTTGTGGGGTAATTATGCCAAGTTTAGTAGGAGCGTCTCTCCTCCATAGATGGGATAATCCAAATATCACATGTAGGATTATCCCTGAACCATTGAAGCTAATGCCGTCCTGTCCAATAGAATAAGATACTGTTCTTTCTCTGCTGAGCCACTCTGTGAGTCTCTACATTGGTTGCCTGTATTTCAACGAATCCAATATAAAATTCTTCTACTAACATAGAAGGCCGTCAACAACAAAATTGCACCGACATACATCTCACTTGTCTCAAACTATCTCCCAACTCGACACCTCCGTTCTGCACAAGATCTACGTCTCTTCTCCACTCTCATCACTTCCTCCCATTCTCGGTTACAGGACTTTTTCCAGGCTGTACCCACTTTGTGGAATTCCCTCCCTCGCACAGTAAGACTTTCCTCTAGTCTTTAAACCTTCAAGCATTCTCTGAAAACCCACCTCTTCAGACAAGCTTATAATATTCCTCAACCAGCATCTTAATCTCCCTAGGTTACCCTATTACCACCCTCTACACAGCTAACACAAGACAACAACCCTCTGACCAATATAGTTGTGTGACTGATCACACAGCCCACTCAATACTTTTACCTTTGCATTCTAGCTGGTCCATTGTACAAAATGATGTAGCACATGCCCTTGTGTTTCTAACTCCCATTGTCCCATAGATTGTAAGCTTGCGAGCCGGGTTCTCTTACCTCTCTGTCTGTATGTATTACCCAGTATTGTTTTATTATTGTTTGTTCCCCAATTGTAATGCGCTACGGGATTTGCTGGCGCTATATAAATAAATGATGATGATGATGATGATAAGACACCCTTTGATTTTGGTCATCGAAAATCAATTTTTGGGCGCCAGATATTATGTAATTTTTGGGTCAATCTGTTTAAAAAAAGAGGTCACGGAAATCTTATTGCGGAAGACAGAGTCCTGACCTCTACATTTATGGGTGTACAGCTCCTTCACGCCTAAGGGACCACAAAACATAGAAACTCATAGTAGCTTTATTAGCAAAATAAAACACTTTGTAATGACATCATTATGCAATATCTAAAGTGGGAAAAAAATCTATTAATCAGATCACAGTATAACTGTGTTAAAACTCTTAGTGTACGTATTAAACGAGTCTAGATTTATCAAACGTTCTAAAAAGGAGATTTGGAGGTGCTGCTTTTAGCAACCAATCAGATTCTAGCTCTCATGTTCTATAATGTACCTGATAAATGATAACTAGAATCTGATTGGTTGCTATGGGCAACACCTTCAAATTTCCTTTTTAGAAGGTTTGTTAAATCTACCCCAAGTGCAGGGACTGATCAACCATTAGGCTTATCAGTCTGCAGCCTGGGGCAGGGAGTCTCTAGGGGGCGTAGCAACGGCACAATTAACAAGCTTTTAAAAAAAAAATAATAAAAAAAAAATGTCCTACCTAAAATGGCCGCCCTGGTCTCAATGGGGCGGTCCCGGCTGTTAGTGTATCCAATCACACTGATACAGGCAGCCGGCAGCACATCCCATGTCAGTGCAGCTGGGTGCTAAGCTGAGTGTGGTCATGTGAGGTGATCACATGACCACACTAGTCACAGAGCCCGCCCCTGCACTGACAGTGCAGCTGTGGTACTAAGCTGAGTGTGGTCATGTGAGGTGATCACATGACCACACTTGCTGCACTGATAGGGCAGCTAACAGCATGGGATGTGCTGTGAGCTGTCTGTCAAGAAGACAGAAGTATGGGAGAGAAGAGGAGCAGAAGACTGCAAGGTAAGTTATATATAAGGGGGGGGGAGATGACTGGTGGGGTAATTAACTGGAAACTGCTTGATGGTTGAGGGAAGGGGGATTAAGGAAGTAGCTAGGGGCGTATAATGAAGTGACTGAGGGGGGTAATTATGTGACTGAGGGGGGGGGGGTTATTGAAGTGACTGAGGCGGGTAATGAAGTGACTGAGGGGGGTAATGAAGTGACTGAGGGGGTAATGAAGTGACTGAGGGAGGGTTAATGAAGTGACTGAGGGGGGTAATGAAGTGACTGAGGGGGGTAATGAAGTGACTGAGGGGGTTAATGAAGTGACTGGGAGGGGTAATGATGTGACTGAGGGGGTTAATGAAGTGACTGTGGGGGTTAATGAAGTGACTGGGGGGGGTTAATGAAGTGACTGGGGGGGGTTAATGAAGTGACTGAGGGGGTAATGATGTGACTGAGGGGGTTAATGAAGTGACTGTGGGGGTTAATGAAGTGACTGGGGGGGGTTAATGAAGTGACTGGGGGGGGTTAATGAAGTGACTGAGGGGGGTAATGAAGTGACTGAGGGGGGTAATGAAGTGACTGAGAGGGGGGTTAATGATGTGACTGAGGGGGGGGGGTTAATGAAGTGACTGAGGGGGGTAATGAAGTGACTGAGGGGGGGGGGGGTTAATGAAGTGACTGAGGGGGGTAATGAAGTGACTGAGGGGGGTAATGAAGTGACTGAGGGGGGGGTTAATGATGTGACTGAGGGGGGGTAATGAAGTGACTGAGGGGGGGTTAATGATGTGACTGAGGGGGGTAATGAAGTGACTGAGGGGGGTTAATGAAGTGACTGGGGGGTAATTATGTGACTGAGGGGGGGTTAATGAAGTGACTGTGGGGGGTTAATGAAGTGACTGTGGGGGGTTAATGAAGTGACTGTGGGGGGTTAATGAAGTGACTGGGGGGGGTTAATGAAGTGACTGGGGGGGGTTAATGAAGTGACTGAGGGGGGTAATGAAGTGACTGAGGGGGGTAATGAAGTGACTGAGAGGGGGGTTAATGATGTGACTGAGGGGGGGGGTTAATGAAGTGACTGAGGGAGGGTTAATGAAGTGACTGAGGGGGGGGGTTAATGATGTGACTGAGGGGGGTAATGAAGTGACTGAGGGGGGTTAATGAAGTGACTGGGGGGTAATTATGTGACTGAGGGGGGGGTAATGAAGTGACTGAGGGGGGTAATGAAGTGACTGAGGGGGTAATGAAGTGACTGAGGGGGGTTATGAAGTGACTGGGAGGGGGGTTAATGATGTGACTGAGGGGGTAATGAAGTGACTGAGGAAGGGTTAATGAAGTGACTGAGGGGGGGGGGGTTAATGAAGTGACTGAGGGGGGTAATGAAGTGACTGAGGGAGTGTTAATGAAGTGACTGAGGGGGGTAATGAAGTGACTGAGGGGGGGGTTAATGATGTGACTGAGGGGGGTAATGAAGTGACTGAGGGGGGTTAATGAAGTGACTGGGGGGTAATTATGTGACTGTGGGGGGTTAATGAAGTGACTGTGGGGGGTAATGAAGTGACTGTGGGGGGTAATGAAGTGACTGAGGGAGGGTTAATGAAGTGACTGAGGGAGGGTTAATGAAGTGACTGAGGGGGGTAATGAAGTGACTGAGGGAGGGTTAATGAAGTGACTGAGGGGGGTAATGAAGTGACTGAGGAGGGTTAATGAAGTGACTGAGGGGGTTAATGAAGTGACTGAGGGGGGTAATGAAGTGACTGAGGGGGGTAATGAAGTGACTGAAGGGGGTAATGAAGTGACTGAGGGAGGGGGGGTTAATGAAGTGACTTGGGGGTTATTAAATTTACTTTGGGGGGTGACGAAATGTCTGGGGGGATGTAGTGGCTGGTGGGGGGAGCTGATGTAATAGCTTGTGGGGGGCATGATCTCTGTACTGTGTGGCGGTAACTACAATGCTAAATACTAGACAGTCAGGGCTGGTAGATGTTAGTATATGATTGTAAATAATTTTCATTTATTTTATTGTCTGTCTGCACTAGAGGGTTGTTTTATGTGGTCATAATGGAATGATGTGTTTGCAATATAATACAAGTTTTGCACATTTTAAATACAGGACTCCAAGTTTCCAGAAGACAACTGACAACGCTCCGAGAAGAAGCCAAATCGAACATCAGGAAGTCTACGCTGATCAGGTAAGAGATGAAGTGCAGAATGAAGTGTGTTTTATGTATTAATTAATATTTTACAAATTAGTGTATACACACACAAAAAACCCTGTGACCCTTAATCAGGCCCTGCCCAAGAGATTATTTTGCAAATAAAGTTTTTACTCAAAATTGTTTGATATAGGATAGTGTTTATATAGAAAATAGATGTGCATTTTTTTATTTTTTAAATTCACGCAAACCAGGCATATGGACGTCCGTATTCAACAAGGAGCAGATGTGAAAATACGTCTGGTGATGAATACAGGTCTAGGTCTGCTCTGCTCTAACAGACAATACACTGCAGGATCCGACCAATACATATGTGGAATATAAAGTCACAAAAGAACGCACAGGAAAAAACAAAAATATTCAATTAATGTCACCTGTTAATAATATAATCATTAATGAAAAACATTAAACAAAGTTTATTTTTCTGTCCCCCGCCCCAATAAAATACAGCTACTAAGATGTCCTGAATGCCTACTGTACGTAAAATGTATTTGTACAGTCCTCTCCCCGTTCCGCCTATGAAGCTGTATGAAGAATCCTTTGCGCTTGTAGATTAATTTGATACGCTTGTGTTCTCTGGCGCGTGCGCAGAGCAAATGAACACAAATTATAGCACATATATTGGCGTTTGCGTTTCTTGATGAATCAGGCTCTTAGCCCCCAAAATGCAAAGTCCCACAAAAATTCTAACGAGGCAGTCGCCGATATTTGGTATAAAAATAAACACTCCGCCACAAAAGTATAACCGGTACGGTTAATGCCAGACGCCGTAACATCTCTCCTTCGTCTGGACTAGTAGATTAAACACACAAGTTCTAAACCGTCTTATCTGCATGCTCTTCTGTCTGTCTCAGATACCATCAAACACGTGTAAATTAGAAATTGACTTATCTACATCTTATTTTCTACAAGATAAAATTCACTGCATTTACTATAAAGTGTAAATCCCTTCTCTGGGTGAGACGCTGCTTACAGGTAGATTCAACGGAGATTAAAGAAGATTCATTTACAGGCATTTTGTGAAAACTGTTTTTAATTGTCTGTGAAATTGCATGTTTGTTACCAGTGTTACTTTTAAACATGAAAGTGGATGGAGATACAGTTTATTAATAATAGTAATGATGATGATAATAAATAATAGTAATAAGAAGATTCATGCACAAAATGTTTTTATCCTACACTATATGGACAAAAGTATTTGGACACTTGACCATTACACCAACAGGGACAGTAATGACATTGTATCCAAATACATACACTTTAATATGGAGTTGGTCCCCCTTGTGCAGTGATAACAGCTTCCACTCTTCTTGGAAGGCTCCACAGGATGTTGGAGTGTTTCTGTGGGAATTTGTGCCCATTCATTCTGTAGAGCATTTATGAGGTCAGGCAGTGATGTTGGACGAGCAGGCCAGGCTCCCAATCTCCGTTTCAGTTCATCCCAAAGGTGTTCGATGGGGTTGAGGTCAGAGCTCTGGGGGGGCCAGTCAAGTTCTTCCACATCGAGCTCATCAAACCCTGTCTTTGTAGTCCTTGCTTTATGCACTGGGGCACAGTCATGTTGGAATAGAAAAGGGCCTTCCCCAAACTGTTGCCACAAAGTTGGAAGCATAAACTCCGTTCCCTGTTGTATCTTGTTGTTAGGTCACTATGTATGCAATACCCTGATATATACTGGTCAAGAGGGCACTAACCTTGGATTCAGCTCTTTCTGCCACACCGGAAAATCTGTTTCTGTGATATAATTTTTCAGACATGATTAATCAGGGGGGTTTGTCCGCGTTTTTAGTTATAAATAGCCGTATTTGTCATTTTTTTACATTTGGACTACATCTAATAAGAGACCATCCTGTGGCTCTATCCCTTTTTGAGATGTGTTTACTGAACGATTTCCGGGTGCCGGTGCCACCACAGCGCCAACCTAAGTGTTTGCCTAGAGCGCCAGGGTTCAGGGGACACCTGATACACTGAATGAATAAATGAATGACATAACGTCTTGTATTTACCCTGTTTTGCCTCCACACAAAGCAGCGGCCTCTGACATTGAGGCTTCTAGGGATGGGTACACACTACACAAAATGTAGGACTCGGCTCAGCAGCTTATTGGGAACATTTTAAAGAAAATAAATTCAGGTGGCCCAGTGACCCAGCCTAAGGTAGCCCATTCTGGGGCCGGCCCTGCCACCCCCAACCCAGCCAGCCACTAGTAAGAGTTGGTGCAGTGTGGCACACATCTAGGGCCACCAGGGTTCACGGGCGTTTCACCACCATATCTGCATTGTCGACGTGCTTACCCGTAAAATGTGAACAAAATGCAAAACAAAAATATATGATGGAAAAATCCGCAGACAGTTCTTTTCCGTAATACCGACAGTGATGTTTTTGATTTAGGAAGACACAATTTGGCGTTGGGTTTCCTGCCGCCACTGATAGAAATTAATCACTAATGAGCGCTCTGTCTTGTCATTTTCCCGGCACTCGGAGGTGATGTATCCCTCGTACTCCCTGACAGACGTCCCGCCTTTGTCTGCTCACAATGCTATCTCATGTATACATGCATGAGCTTCAAAAAGATGCTGAGAAACAGCGGCTGCAGCAAACAGCAGCTCCCGGGACGCTCTCCCGCTTATGTATGACTTTAATTGGCCTTGAATTTCGCTCTTTACTTGCCAAAACAAAATGAGCTTTTGTAGTTACCATCATTACAGACAGATCGCTAGGTGCGAGCCCTGCTTTGATCACAGCTCTGGGACTGGAATGTTTCTGTATTGCAAAGATTTTTCTGATTCATCTCGATGAAGTCAATTTAGACTGTTCTGACATGATATTTTTGTTCTGCACTTCAATGGGCTTTCCACCGTCAGACGACTTCAACATAATGTCCTATCCACACCCCCCTACAACTTTATCTGAGTACGCCGCTCTATTTGTTTATATTTGTCTGGTTTTACCCTGTGCTTTTTTAGAAATTTGTATATAACATTGTGTTGTTTTTCTTTTCGTCTGCCCCCCCCTTCCCAGATACACCCCAAAAATGGTCTGCGTATATAATTGTTGTGTTGTTTGTATAGAGCTGTGTCGTATCCTAGGAACAAAACAAATATTTCTGCCTGATGATATAAATACATGCTTGACAAGCACAGAGAGACAGGGTGGCGAGTACAAGAGAATAAACTGAAGGTGTACAAAAATTTTAACCTATCAATACTTGCTTTCCAAATGGGGTCACTGGACCATGGAGCTGACGCTTCCACAGCCCCGTCTGGGGAATACCTGATGACATCACTTTTAAGCATTCCTGATTTTTATTTTGGAGAGGTCTAACACCCCAAATAAGTGCAGATGTATCAGGAAAATCTACTTAAAAACAAGTTACGGGAAAAGCAAAAAGGGACAATATTTGTAGTTGGTTTTCATCTAGAAAAATCTATTTTGAAATCTTATGTATTATTCCACATACAAAACGTCCTTAAATTATTCTCTAATGCAGTGGATTCCAAACTTTTTAAGTTCAAGGCACCCTTAGGGTCTCCATAATTTTTTCAATCCACACCTAAGCCAAAATAATTACCACGTAGTCCCCCCGCCTTGCTTACCACTGGCCCTGGCCGAGGCACCCCTGTCAGATCACAGAGGCACCCCAGGGAGCCTAGGGGCACAGTTTGGGAACCACTGCTCTAATGTAAACATTGTAAAGGAGGAACTGTCCGGATACTACATTTCATACCTAGAGATAGCAGCGAAGATTTTAATCCCCCATGTCTGAAATATGTCATTAGAGTCCTGTCTGACATTTCAGTTCCCAAATAATAACAATAATATTAATAATATTCTTCTTTTTCTTTATAAAGCACTGACTTATTACACAGCCCTGTATATGGGGGGGATTAGGACAATTATATACAATTATATACAATGATATGAAAGATAACGATCGCCCTGTCCAGTGAGCTTACAATCGTAGAGGTGAGGGGAACAATTGATACATGAATTAGCGGAGTAATGAGTGTAGCCGACGATGGGGGAAGTGGGTGTGGATACTGTAAGACAGAGGCTCTATCACCCACCAATAGTAAAGCAGCCATCGATGACTGGCGGTTCTGTGCAGCTACCGGCGGTACCGTACGGCTGGAGTGCGAAGAGACCGTACAAGGTGGAGACATGAAAGATGAACCAGTTATTTTAGAAATCTTAACAGTCAGCTACAGGAAACCAGAACCGTTCTTCACCATTTCTATTAACTCAACCTCCGTCCTCTTCTGGGATAAAATCTCTGGAGAACTTGGCTCTTCCACTAAGTGGATTTGGTCTACATACTTTGTCTACTGAGAAATGAGCCGTTAACTGCGAACGCTGCCCAGTGCTATGGTCTACTGTAAATTGGATAGCGTAACGATTAATGAACCATTGGGCACTATATTATCACTGCTGTAACTACCCGGGACGTCATCTACGGACAGACACTTGCTGCAGTCTGTAATATAAGTGAGTTACAAGTGACAGTGGTCCATACTATGTAACAATCACTTCCGTCTTATTATGTTTTAAGAGTAGCAGACCTCACATATTTTGTTACTTTTATTTGCATTCCAATGTCCTTTATTCCCAAACTTTTATCAAATTTAAAAAAGTTTGTTTCCAAATATAATCTCTGTCCTTTCACATTGTCTACATTCCTTTTACTTTAAGTTAATGATGGTTCAGTACTAACTTTTAATATAGTTTTTATTGCAGGTCTGGAGATAACTCAGAGGCATCATGTGACCGGTCACAATGCACAAATAGGTTGATAATTCTAGACCGATTGCTAGGGTATTGTACATGTTCATGTAGTATGTGCAATGTACAGGCTCACAGCACCACTTGTTTGTCTACATTCATGTATAATAGTTTAACAGCAGCATTTAATAAGCCCACACCCCTAATTTACCTGAACACTGCCCTAATCCCACCAAATACAGCCATATTCACTGGATGCCACACCCACTTCCCAGCAATCCCCACTCCTTTCTGGTCCGCACATTGGGACTATGGGAGGGGTGGGTTGGGTTTGGAGATACTGTAACGTGGTTTTGCCAAGTGTCAAACGGTAGACAAATTATGATGCATCTGTTTTCTCTCTCTCCAATGTGAGGGGGCAACGTGAAAGATATGGAGGGCCGCAGATTTTCAAGGGGCTAATGACGACAGGAGGAAGAGCACAGGGGACTCCCTCCTACCCCAGGTATGCCGTGTGATCTCACTGCACTGTGCAGAGGAGGTCATGTGACTCACAAGTCGTCTGCCCCCCTGTTCTGGTAAAATCGGGAGCAGACGGCTGGGAATCTGCCGGTGAAGACTCAACAGGGCGCCTGTTGTAGAGTTACAACCTAAAGACTTTCCATGATAGTCTGTTATACATTACCTTTGCATTTCTAGATATTTTTTTTTATTAATATAGTCAATTATTAGGTTATTTGTTTCATAGTCTCACTTACTAACAAAGTAATTTGTAGATTTCCGCATTACATATTTCTCTAAATAGCGGCTTTTAAAGATGTTCATTACTGGGTCTACATGCAACATCCGCCAGATTGCGCAAAACCCATAATGTAATATCACAGGAAGGGAAAACAATGGGAAATACTGTTGGTGCCCATACCAACCAATCAAATGTTTACCTTCATTTTCTAAACTGCAAAAAAAAATAATAATAATATATGGCTATCGCCTGATCAGTGGCTATGGGCAACACCATTTTATTTTTTCGTCGTTCCCCCCCCCCCCCCCCCCCCCCAATTAACTAATTTTTCCGCCCCAGATGTGTAGATTGTCTAGCATTTATAACTCGGCCACTGTCTTGCGGTATTTTTTTTCTGGTTATGTTTCGTTTTGTTTAGTTTCAATAGAATTGCTTTTTTGTTTATTTGTTTTTTATGCTGTTTTGATACCTATTACAGATGAAAAACTGTATTTGAGCTTTTACATCTTTTTTGTTTTCAGTGTAATAGATGTTTATCTTCTCCGGTTATGTGTCGTTACCACGACCGGGCTGTGCAGTCACACCAGATTAAAGAGGCAGATGTGTACAGCTTGGTGGTAGCTCGTGAACGGATATCTATTCCCAAAGCTCACACTTAATCGCCAAACATTTATTCACAGGATTTAAGAGCTTTTTGATGCTGTGCAGACTCATTCGACAACAATCCCGGTGGATTTGAATTGCTTAGAAATGAAGAAAAATGTTTCTCCCCCCAATTCCTTGTGTCATTAGCTGACATTATAAACATTTATGTTTACATAGGCTGCAAGCACATCTGTGCTCAAGGCTATCCTTTGACTATATGGAAACAAGCAAGAAATACTGGTGTGCAATTCATCTCCGGCACTCTACATAAATCTTTTGATGGAATATCAATGTTTTCTTTTTATCCTATATTACATTTTCTTTTGTTTGGTCTTGATAAGTTTGTTTGTCACCCACACACTTACGTAAGCCCATCTTCTGGTTCCCATAACATTTAACAGCCTACACTGAAGGCTATCAAGTCAACCATTTCAAACCATGCACATTATATGTTATATCTTTGCATTCCGGCAAATCACCAAACTATACCCTCAATCGTTAGACCAGTGGATTCCAAACTTTTTCAGTTCAAGGCACTCTTAGGGTCTACAAAATTTTTTCAATGCACCCCTAAGCCAAAATAATTACCAAGTAGTCCCCCCCGCCTTGCTTACCACTGGCCCTGGCCGAGACACCCCTGTCAGATCTCCAAGGCACCCCAGGGAGCCTAGGGGCACAGTTTGGGAACCACTGCATTAGACCATTGCCGTAAACTGAGACTTTCCCGCTGTGGGCGGACAGTTTGATCTGCCCATTGGTAGCATTTTGTGGACATCATTACGGGAATCAGAGATTGGCCATGCCGCCAGAATGGGTCTTTCAAAGTCGTCTTGCAGACACAAGTCTACAATGATTAGCCACGTGCAATCAGTGTAACATCCAGGCTGTTCAGCATGAAAGAATGATGTCACCTTGGAAGATGGGATTATCCTAATTATAGATACAGATATTAAAGGTATTTTTCAACTTTTTACTGCATTTTTCTAAACCTTTCCCATCGCCCCCACATTAATACTTTGGTAGATGTTCCTCTGCTGGGACTTTTCTGCTTAATTCAGTACGTCTTTTATGAAGGGGTACGGTTAGGTGAGCCTCCAATTTGGGATAATTTTCTTACGACATAAATTCGGGGTGGATAGAGTAACTGGAATAGCTTTAATTGTTGTAGCATTTGTAATCCAAAGAAAGGCATGAGGTGGATGTTTTATAAAAACGGGACGCTTAAAGGGTAACTCCACCTTTATAAAACAATGTGTATTTACAACCGTTAGACCCTGACGGTCATCTTAAGTACAAATACCTGCCTGATGGATTTAATAGGTTAGATATATTCTATGTGATTTTATCAAACAGCTCGTTTCTAATGGTTTACTGCTATTTATTGGTTTTTGGTTCCCTAGGACAGACCTCCAGGTATTGTGAAATGACAAAATCTCCAGCATACCTTGTATGCCATCGTCCGGCTGTTGGCTGGCAAGGCATGCTGGGACTTGTAGTTTCACAACACCTGGAGAGCCACAGGTTGTCCAAACCTGGCTATGGGAACCAATAACTCACTAGAAGACATTGATATGAGTTTTGGAAGCACCTGGGTAAATGAGAAACACCAAGCATATTGAACACACGGGCTCTTACACAAGCGTGGCTCATTTGTTAATTAAGCAATTAACATCGCAGCATGGTCATGCATACAAATGCAGGACTGTCCTGGTTGCATATAATAATGGTTAGTATGGCTGCAAACGGAGACGTCAGGGACCTTGAAAAAGGGGCGATTATTAGGGAACATTTGGCTGGATCTTCAGTGACCAAAGCAGCTCAACTTGCTAATGTTTCATGGACAATCGTCTAAGGTGATGTCAGCATGGAACTCTGAGGAAAAAACATTATCAGGTCAGGGCAACAGTACCTGGAAGCACATACACCAGGATGGGGATATCTGGGTATTAATTAGAAGTGTAAAACAGTTGAGCAACTGCAGACCAAAGCAGGGTAACCCTAGTTGGGTTGCAGGGCATTATTATTATTATTATTATTATTATTAATAATATTTATTTATATATTGCCACTAATTCCGCAGCGCTGTACAGAGAACTCACTCACATCCGTCCCTGCCCCATTGAGGCTTACAGTCTAAATTTCCTAACACACACACAGACACACAGATACACACAGACTATGGTCAATTTTGATTGCAGCCAATTAACCTACCAGTATGTTTTTGGAGTGTGGGAGGAAACCGGAGCACCCGGAGGAAACCCACGCAAATACGGGGAGAACATACAAACTCCTCACAGATAAGGCCATGGTCAGGAATTGAACTCATGACCCCAGTGCTGTGAGGCAGAAGTGCTAACCACTTAGCCACCTTGCTGCACTAACAGCCCATCACACCTGACAATACACATTTGAGCGCACAATGGTGTTAATTGCACATACTATGGACTACCGACCAGTGGATGGTGGTGATATGGTCAGATTAATCATCCGCCACCATGCACACGTTTGGCACCAACCTAAACAATCCTTCAGGTCCGAGTGCTTGTTTACACCAGTGAAGGTTTCTGGCGGTTCCGTAATGTTGTGGGGGCGCGTTTTCTGCCATACAGCCATTCTTAGAAGGAATGTTCAATACAGTGGAGCGATAATCTTCACCCCATTCTCCAAGGTGGCGATGACCCCTTCTCCACAGCATGTGTGATCGCCCAATGGTCTGAAGAACATGACACTGACATTAGCAATACGTCAGGGCCATTGCAATAACAGATTTGAAACCAAGAGATTTTGTGGGATGTTCTGGACCGATGCATGAGACAGCATTTTCTAGCGTAATTTAATCCCCCTTTATGGGTGTTTCCATATGTTATCCTCTACCTATATCTAGAAAATGATATGATTTTATGTTTACACAAATGTATAACATTCTCACAGTACGACACTTTGTAGTTACTTAAAAATTCCTTTATCTGTATGAATGCCCTTTTAAGTAAATGCGCGGGTGTCAAGGGGGCCTCTGAGTGTTAGAAGTCCAGCCGTTTTTTTAATGATATTACTCAGAATTTCTGAACAACAGGCGCCTGTGTGTCTATATCTTTCCTGCACTCATGGAAACAGATATCCACGGCGAGAATAAAAGGAGAGGACAGCATGCAATCTCTTGGATGGACAGGTAAATTTGCTGTCAGTCGGTGTGATGAAAAGGCGCTGGCAGATCATACGCAGGAAAAAAAGTTAATTACTTATAATGCTCTTTGAGATGTTCTGCCATAAATTATACAAAAGGGTTTTTCATGACTTATCAAATGGAAATAGAAGAAAAAAAAAAAAAACCTTATAAAAGTCTCCACTTGTTAAGAATGTTGTATGAAGGGTCAACGGATTGCACAAAGGAGTAAAATAATGGAAAAATGTAAACTCGGACAACCCATTTATTACAGATAATTGCAAACCATGACATATAGTCAGACATAGAGCATAATACCAGGAGACTAAAAACTATCATTGTATTGATTGCAGAAATAAAATCTAGATCGTAAAAGAAAAATATACTGTACAAAGCAACCGGTCAATTGTTTCTCTGTTCAAAAGCATTGTACTTACAAAATAAAGAAAAAAATAGCACAAGATATAGAATGTATTCATTTATTTATTTATTTATGTGGGTTCTCATCTGAAGTATAGTACAAAACCAATGATTTTCCCTTTAATGCTCCTTACTCCCACTTGAGTCCAGCAGCAAATTTCTGCCCTGATCTGAACGGCCACGGCTAATTGGGGTCAACATTTTATAGGCGCTGAGGTACTTGCTGGTGGGTGACCCCTCTCCAATGTATAGCAACAGTAATATAATCTTGTGGCTGACAGTGGGGATAAGCCCTCTGCACTGACTGGCTCAGCTCCCTGTCTGTCAGCCCTAGGGTTGGAGGTCTAAGTTGACAGACAGGGTGCACGGCCAATCATGGCAGGGGCTGATCAGCTCCTCCTCCTGTTACTCTCCCCCCATTTCCTCTTTTCTTCTCCCCTTCCTCGCTTCTCCTCTCCTTCTATCTCTTCTTTAACACCCTGTTCCTCCCCTTTGCTCCTCTCTACTACCCTACTGTTTCTCCATTTCCCTCCGCTCCTCCTCTTCCCTGTCCAGCTCCTCCTCCATGCTTCTGCACATTTAGGGCTGGTACCCCATGTGTGCAGAGACCAATCAGACAATCCTTTGTCTAACTCCCACAGCAATCATCTGCAGAGCAGTCTTGGAGGTATTGGGGTATTAATGTAATGTGGGGGAGGGGACAATAATTTAATGAAGGGGTTTTACTGTAATGTAATGGGGTAAATTGATGACACGTAATGGAGGTATTAATGTTATTTAAGTTATGTAGTGGGGCTTTTATTCTAATGTGGTGGGTTATTATTGTAATTTGGGTGCTGGGGGAAGCTATTAATGTTATTAATGTATCATCATCCCCCATCTTGGCTGCGACAACCTACTCCTTACTGGCACTTGTCTCACCCTTCTATCCTTGCTTAAATCCATCTCAAATGCTGCAGCAAGACTGATCTCTCTCTGTCACTGGAAAACTAAAGAATGAGAGCCAGAGAGGCTGTGAGCTGTTTTTATAAAGTTATAGACATGTGACACTGCTGATCCTTGCTGATTGGCTCCTTGACATTCCATGACCTGTGATTGGCCTGATTCTCCAGCGGGTATAAAATTATTTGTCTGACTCTAGGATAATCTGGACAGATTCTTCTACTAACATACAAGGCCGTCAACAAAATTGCACTGACATACATCCCCTCACTTGTCTCCAAATATCTCCCAACTCGACGCCTCCGTTCTGCACAAGATCTGCGTCTCTCTTCCACTCTCATCACTTCCTCCCATTTTCGGTTACAGGACTTTTTTCGGGTTGCACCCACTTTGTGGAATTCCCTCCCTTGCACAGTAAGACTCTCCTCTAGTCTTCAAACCTTCAAGCGTTCTCTGAAAACCCACCTCTTCAGACAAGCTTATAATATTCCTCAACCACCATCTTAATCTTCCTAGGTTACCCTATTACCACCCTCTACACAGCTAACACAAGACAACAAACTTTTGACCAACATTGCTACACACAGACCACTCAGTACTTTTACCTCTGCATTCCAGCTGGTCCAATGTTCAATATGATGTAGCACATGCCCTTGTGTTTCAAACTCCCATTGTCCCATAGATTGTAAGCTTGCGAGCAGGGTTCTCTTACCTCTCTGTCTGTTTTATTAATGTTTGTTCCCAATTGTAAAGTGCTACGAAATTTGCTGGCGCTATATATATAAATATTGATGATGATGATTCGCGCATTTGTCCTCAAATTGTGAAAAAACAACCAGTTAACACTCTGACCTATTTGTAGCCAGATGTTAAAATAAACTTTAAATATTTCAAAAGTTAATTGCTATTTCCCCTTAGTGAAACACACACTCGACCAACTAATGTCAGAGATATGACTGATTTGGTCAATCCCTAAACTCCTAAAATTGTAATTAAATGAAAATGTCAATTCATAATGAACAAATTAGGTAAACGTTACCTGATCCTCTCTTTACTTGAGAAACCAAATGTAAACATGTTACCGGAGTTTGGAACTTTGTTAATAATCTCCCTTAATAATGGCAGCACCTCTGTTTTCATGTGAAATAAATGTTGGACTTTGTATTTAATGTCGGAGAGTGATATAATATTTATCAACTGAGTGTTTATAGATGAATGAATAAGGTGTGAATCAAACCACATATCAATCATCCAAACTTGACTTTTAATTCATAACTTAACTGATCCCAATTTAGTACTAAATTATACTTGGCACAAATTACACAAAAATAATATTTTCAGAAGACTTTAAGCTTCTTATTTGCTAGAATCTGTTATTTTTTTTGACAGATGCAAATATGTTCTTCCAATTGCTGAAGTTACATTTAACTTTCACGGTGACTCATTTGGTAATGTGTGTTATAATCAATGTATATTTGATGGCTTTTAGCTGGTATCCAATGTGGAAAACTGGTGTCAATCAGATGTTATCTGTCAATCCCTCTATGTGTTATCACTTCCCATGTCAGAATGCTGTATATGTTTGTCTCTCTGTCTGTGTATATCTTAGTGCAAAACAGTGGCACCACCTATGTTTATTGAGTGTAAAGTGTATCTTAGTGTGTGTCCTGCTTCCGGCTCCGGCAGCGTTGTGACGTCACGGCGCTGCCAGTGAGAGGAGCCGCAATCAAGCAGAGAAGCGAGAAAAGAAGCATAGAAGGTAAGTACAGACTACAGAAAGCAGGGGAGGGGGCACAGAAAGAGAGGGCTACAGAAAAATGAGGGGGTCAGAAAGAGAGTGCTACAGAAAAATTAAGGGGGGCAGAAAGAGAGGGCTGCAGAAAAACGAGAGGGTCAGAAAGAGAGTGCTACAGAAAAATTAAGGGGGGCAGAAAGAGAGGGCTGCAGAAAAATGAGGGTGGGGCAGAAAGAGAGGGCTACAGAAAAATGGGGGGCAGAAAGAGAGGGCTACAGAAAAATTAAGGGGGGCAGAAAGAGAGTGCTGCAGAAAAATGAGGGGGGCAGAAAGAGAGGGCTACAGAAAAATGAAGGGGGCAGAAAGAGAGGGCTACAGAAAAACGAGGGGGACAGAAAGAGAGGGCTACAGAAAAATTAAGGGGTGCAGAAAGAGAGGGCTGCAGAAAAATGAGGGGGGGGGGGCAGAAAGAGAGGGCTACAGAAAAATTAAGGGGTGCAGAAAGAGAGGGCTGCAGAAAAATGAGGGTGGGGCAGAAAGAGAGGGCTACAGAAAAATGAGGGTGGGGCAGAAAGAGAGGGCTACAGAAAAATGAGGGGGGGCAGAAAGAGAGGGCTGCAGAAAAACGAGGGGGTCAGAAAGAGAGGGCTACAGAAAAATAAGGGGCAGAAAGAGAGGGCTACAGAAAAACGAGGGGGACAGAAAGAGAGGGCTACAGAAAAATGAGGGGGGGGGGGCAGAAAGAGAGGGCTACAGAAAAACGAGGGGGGCAGAAAGAGAGGGCTACAGAAAAATTAAGGGGGGCAGAAAGAGAGGGCTGCAGAAAAATGAGGGGGGCAGAAAGAGAGGGCTACAGAAAAATGAGGGGGGCAGAAAGAGAGGGCTGCAGAAAAATGAGGGTGGGGCAGAAAGAGAGGGCTACAGAAAAATGAGGGGGGGCAGAAAGAGAGGGCTACAGAAAAATGAGGGGGGGCAGAAAGAGAGGGCTACAGAAAAATGAGGGGGGGGGCAGAAAGAGAGGGCTACAGAAAAATGAGGGGGGGGGCAGAAAGAGAGGGCTACAGAAAAATGAGGGGGGGGGCAGAAAGAGAGGGCTACACAAAAATGAGGGGGCAGAAAGAGGGGAGTTCTGGCACCTTTTTTCTTACAAAAAAAGCACTGTGTGCATTATGAGAATGCAGCCTATCAGTTTCACTATGAACTAACACCGTCGCTGAGGCACTAGTGCCCCATGATCAGCGATGTCACCATTTCCTAGGGAATAGATAGGCAGAATATTGGTTCCATCCACAAATGGCCGCCTTTGGGGTGTGCAGGTAACAGGTAGACTTTTAAGACAATCCTATTTTACAAAATATTGTCTATTTACGCAACGCCCACGTTAACTCTTTAAAGAAACAAGTGCTGAGCACGTCCTGTGCTCATGGGAAAGAATTTAAGGTCAAACCGCTCTGTTCTATACCAGATTTTCCTTTGCTCATTTTTGCATTTGCTGTGATCTACAGAACTCTGCATAAACATTGAAAGAGGTATTCACCTTCAGATGACATTTGATTTAATCATGTTTATGCCCTACTGAAACAGTTACTAAATGGTTTTTATTGTACTTTTGTTTCTAGATTCCTTCCTTTCCTTTCAGCTTTTCAATCATTGTTATTCAATGATCCTAGATTAAATACACAGGAACAGGCAAACAATCCCTTTTAGTCATGTAGTGCTACCTATTTATTGTTAATATCTCAGCGCGCACAGAAGAGACAGCGTTTTTCGGATAGCTCATTAATGTTACAGCCATCCATCACTATCCAGGAACAATGTGAGACACCTGACACGTCAGTGATCGGAATGTTAAGACTATCTCACAAGCAGCCATCTCCATTGCGTGAGGCTTCACTAATTGTCTTGACACCAACACGTTTGTTCCCAATGTAGTTCCTAACCGGGATACTCGTGTTAGTCTGGTCTTTGGTGGTGGAGCCCTATGACCTTTCCCGTGGAGGAGTTTGGTGTCCAGATGCAGCATATGTGGATGCTGTAAAGTGATGTGACAGGACTAGGTCAGCAGATGGGATTCTGGATGGAGTCACGTTCCAGAATGATGAACCTCACAGCATGGGAAGAAGAAGGAAACACTGTCTCATGGAATGATATATTTAAATCTCGGAGCAGGATGGATCTAATCTGCAATAATCCTCCCACAGATTAGTGAAGCTTTCCTTGTTCACACAGAGCAGCACATTCCCCAATGGAGATATGCAAATGCGGAAATTTTGAATTTCTACAAATATCAGTGTTTCACAGCAACCAAACTACTTTGGAAAATTTGCTTTAAGGGTTATTTTTAACATTTATCAAATGTGCAAATCTGCATGAAAAGCATATAGCAATAGCCAATCAGAACGTTGCTTTTATTGTTAAACTTGTGTTAGACAGATAAAAGCTAATGCCTGATTGGCCGATATGTATTAGTGCAGATTTTCACCCTTTAGCCATTTTAGTAGATGACACTCAAGAAGTCAAGTAGCCTAGAACATCCATTGGGAGGGGGGGAACATAGATTTCCTCAGCAAAATGGGCACGCTTGCACCAGTTTGCACGGTAGAGGGGAGGAGTTACGATGTTCCAGCAAAGTGCGGCGTTGACGCATCGATGAGCCTCGATTTAAGGAGCAATGCAGAAATTGGTAACTAGTTTGCAGATAGAGATACAGCCATTTTTAATGGTCATTTTAGCACTACAAAGGGATATGAATTTTGCGCCAGTTCGAACATTGGGTCTCATTTGATAATTTCAACGGGCCCTGTTTTAAGCTTTCATGCTAAAATTTGCCAGAGAAGCGCATTTTTCAGGCGCACTGCAAACAACCTAATAAAACACGCTATAAAATTGTAATAAAGACAGTTCCGATGCCCCCTTACTCTCATGATTCATTCAGAAATGAGGCTAAATCAAGCACGTACCCGGAAGTGTGTTGGGCCAACAAGATGCCCTGGTACACATGACAGGCGCCTTATAAATAGCCTCCTCAGCATCTTTAAACATTTCATTGAGCAAAAAAAGTTGTATAAAAACAGTTTTAAAAAAAACAACAGATTGAAGAAATGATTTTTTTTATTTTCTTTTAGATCCATAAAACATTTTAACAACATTTGTTATTTGAAATCATAACAAAAGATTCATGAATTGATCAATCTGTTGGCTCCATATGGTAACTGGTCCTGCAAAAAGATTTTTTTTTTCATGCCTTTTCCTGAAATACAACCATTTCAGGTGTTAAAAGAATATTCAAATGACTTTAATAATTTTGCAGAACAACCCCTTATTTCAGTATGTTTTGCATAGATTGGACACCAGAGGACGTAGAGAATCTGCAGCGTAAAATGGTTTTGTCAAGCTGCAAAATTGCAAATTTTAGTTGGACTTATTCTTAACTCTAAATGAATTGTGTCTCCATACTAGAGGCTGCATTGTTCCATTCCTGGCCAATCAATCACAAGCATTTTCCCATACTGGCAGCTTGTGATTGGCTGTCCCCGAGACTCCCCTTCACCAACCAGTCAATCACAAGCATTTTTTTCATGCTAGCAGCTTGTGATTGGTTGTTCCCAGAGACTCCCCTTCACTGGCCACTCAATCACGCGCATTTTCCCACACTGGCTGTATGTGATTGGCTGTAGCCAGCACTCCCAAATATAGACATTTTGCTTTAGACACTATTTGGTGTGTGGAAATCCTCATTTTTAATTTTAATGGGGATTTATTTTTATTTTTCTGTGTTCCTTAAAAATCTCAGCCACTTGTAAAATACTCACCCTTGCCTTATCAATAGTCAATTGGGGCAGCACGGTGGCTAAGTGGTTAGCACTTCTGCCTCACAGCTCTGGGGTCATGAGCTCAATTCCCGACCATGGCCTTATCTGTGTGGAGTTTGTTTGTTCTCCCCGTGTTTGCGTGGGTTTCCTCCGGGTGCTCCGGTTTCCTAACATACTTCAAAAACATCTATCTGTGTATGTTTGTCAAGGGAATTAGACTGTAAGCCCCAATGGGGCAGGGACTGATGTGAATGAGTTCTCTGTACAGCGCTGCGGAATCAGTAGCACTATATAAATAAATGATGATGATGATTTAAAGTGCATTGACACCTCAGAGCTTTGATGGGGTAACAGCCCTTAATGGATGGTTGATATTGGAATGCTGGAATTTAAAAAACCCCCACCCCCGCTGGCATGGAACTGAATCCTCCATTGAGGTATTGACTTCACATTTGGTGACATTATAACATCTGAACACTTTGAAGATGAATAGATCAACATTATTTTGTCTCAGTACTATATTGATTGGCTATTGATCAGTGATAACTTATGAATGCCTTTAGGTAAAAGCTACCTTTTCAACAATCATTAAACTGCTACATTGACAAAACCAGATCTGATTATGTATCAGTGGAATAAAACATTCAATATTATAGATAGTTATAGTGATCATAGGTTTTAAGCAGCAGAGTCTACTTTTGACATCTCCTGCCTGTTTAGATATACGTCTGCAGTAAATTTATGCAATCTCAGAGATGCTGGAAAAAAAAATAAGTGCGAAAATATTGCCACGGTTACATAAAATTATGGACTGGTTCCAAATCTGTCGTCTTGATCTCCATATGTAGAGGAAATGCATCTACTTCAGTTCAGTACGAGGATCTGGGCGTTAACTCTTTCGTGACCAGCGGCCTTCGATATGCCTGTGAAAAGATACCATTTTGCCCTGTGTGTCATTTAAATTGAGAATAATTATTCAACTCACTCGTGGACCCAATTGAACTTTGCATTGCATTTTTCAGGAAAGACAGGATTCTCTTTTGGTAACATATGGAATAATTGAGTTTTAACTTTAGAACCATAAGTTTTGATTTTAAGGCAGCATGTGTTCAGGGTAAAACAGGCACAGTGGTTAGCATTGCTGCCTGACAATAGCGGGGTCATATGATTATATGTTCTCCCCGTGTTTGCGTGGGTTTCCTTGGGTGCTCCAGGAGTCCTTCCCCACTCAAAAGACACACTGGTAGGTTAATTGGCTTCTAAAAATAATGAACGTGCGTGTGGTAGGGTATATTACTGCATTTATGAAAACATTTACGCCACTTTTATTTGCTGGTAACTCTGTTGCCACTAAATGTGTTATTAAAGGCAATCAAAAAATGTTGCATTACAGTATTTTTAAGACCAGTTTTCAGGAGAGGTCAGCAAACCATATTGTACATTGTCATGTGAATATTGCAAGTTCATCATTCTACATAAATCTATGGTTTATTCCAAGTTTAACAAAACAAGCATTGCTTGGAGATACCGGGACTGAGTCATTAAGGAGAGCAAGGCAAACAAAGGAGTACATTTGATTCTGGACAAACCATGTTACAATGCAAGGGGTGCAAATTAGTTTATTATTTTGCACGTAAGTTAAATTGTGGCTGTTTTTCCTGTAGCGCACAAATACTTGATAGCTTTATTTTTACACTGAGATTAAAAGTTGATCTAGGACATGCCCTACCCCAACTATAAATCTGTAGCCACATTTTAAATTTACCTCCCCCTCCAATGCAACATGGTTTTGCCCAGGTGCTAAGTTACTCCTTTGCTTTGCTCTCCTTAATGACTCAGGCCCACCATGTATTAATTTTTTTAAAACATGGGACATTAAATGCTGTGTTAGTAGATTACAATTGAATGAAAATAAGTCTAAGGAGTAGACTATTGTTGGCTGCTATTGGCAACATCACCACTGTTCCTTTTTCAGGAGTTTAAAAGGCTTACCCTAAAATGCAAAAAACCTTGCTCTTGTCCAGAAGTTGACTCATATATTTTATTACTCATTTATTAGGAACGGTGCAGGAAATTGTATCTGTTAAGCGAGGATTTAATTCCTGCATCATCAAACATTAAAACCAGTTCCAGGGCTTAGAAGCTGCTATTTTGTATACAGAGCAAGTAAATTAAGCAAGTACTATTACTAATTATAAAGCTGAATGCACATAAATTCCAAAATATGTAAAATTCTGTCTATATAAAAATTTCTACATATATAAATGCCAATCAGAGTCTGATTAATTGTTAAGGCTGCCCTAAGCTAATATGCTCGTAGCTCCCATCTTGTCCGGCTAAAGCGAACTCATCCTTAATTTAAAATCCAACTTCCTTCACCCCCATCCCTCCAATGTTTGTTCCCGTGTTTTCAAAAGTCAGCTCCACTTGGCTTTTTAAAAGGGTCACAGCAACCTTGGTCTCTCATTTAGTTTTCAATTAAATCAGAACTGTACAGCCGAAAAGTGATCTGAACCGGTGCTACTGAGGGAGGAAATGCAAAGGGGGGCTGTCACAATCCTTGTCTCTCCTACTCGCTAATCCTCACTCAAAGATGACTCATAGGGGTATATTTACTAAACTGCGGGTTTGAAAAAGTGGAGATGTTGCCTATAGCAACCAATCAGATTCTAGCTATCATTTAGTGCTTTCTACAAAATGACAGCTAGAATCTGATTGGTTGCTATAGGCAACATCTCCACTTTTTCAAACCCACAGTTTAGTAAATCTAGCCCATAGTCTTCAGCCCGCACCATGGGAATTCGTCAAGATTAAAACCTTACTACTTTCCTTTAATGTTTTCTGTTAACTTTGGAGAACAACTATTCTCTTACATTTTAAAATTATTTTCGGTGACAATTTTGCACCTCCAAAAATGTTGCAGCTTAGTCAGCCTATTGGATAATCAGGCCCTGACTTCTCTGTACAAATAAAAATATGATACTTTTTAATTTCTCTTTAAATCCTGGTAGTGGATTAAAGTTTAAACCTAAACTTGCAGAACAGAACATTTCCCTGTTTTAATCTGCTAAAAATAATTATCTTACACACAGCATAATAGACATTTTCTTTTCTCCTATAATACGGAGCAAAAGAATTATCCTGAATTGAGATCAATAAGCTATTGAGCATTTTCACTAACTATGTTTGTTAACTAAATTATTGAATGGTTAGTGCAGACATTTACCCGCTTCTGAATAATGAAGTAATCAGATACAATTTAAATTGAAGATCAATACATGTAATGTATGGCTTATCTTAATGCATGTTGCAGTATTGTACAGGTATCATTGCATTGTGTTAGCGGCGTATTGCCAGAGGGATAAACAAGTTCATTTTCACTCACATTTCTATACAAACAAATACAATACTGCTATGCACATTAACTAGATAGGGGACTAATGCACCAACTATTTCTCAAAAACATATAAATTAGAATTTGTATGAAAACCGTGACCGAAATAATTTTTTTTCATTGTTTTTAGCAAAAGCAGATTTTCTTCTGTTGGTAACAATAGGTCGGAATTGGAGAATATGTCTTTCCTTCTTGTATGACAAGAGACCAAGAGACAAATCATGGCAGCCCCTTAGTGGAATACTGTGTCCTTTCGTGTTACCACAGCCCCCTATAAACACTGAAATACGCAGTGGGAGGTGTGATCTTTAGTTTTCCTGTCGGGTATAGGAGAGGAGATAAAATTATAGAAGAAAGGAAAGTAGAAGAGATATGGAAATCATACAGTGTTCAATACAATAAAGCATAGCTGTGAGTCTAATCCCATCACAGTGCGTATACTGAATATATCAACAATGTAACAGGATTAATACTCAACCGTAGCAGCGTTTTGGTCATTGACTAGTGTTTAGGTGCAAAACTTGGGTCTCCGGGAGGTAATTGAGAAGGTGAATATAACTTCCCCACCCTCACGTACAAGGCCCCCTCCAACTCCACTGCTCCATACATCTCCAACGTCATCACCATACATAGTCCCTTCCACCCTCTCTGGTCAACCAATGACCATCGCCTTTCCTCCTCTCTGGTAATCACATCTAACTCCCATATCCAAGATTACTTCCGCACTGCCCGCCCACCTGTTCATAAAAGACTAACAGTCCTCTGCTTAACCATTTCACCATGTAATATTCCTCTCCCTCTTTCATCCGCCATCTCTCCCCTTACATTGGCTCACCCCATGTGTGTTCCGTTTGCCCGTTTCCCTTTAAATTGTAAGCTCTGGTGAGCAGGGCCCTCTTCCCATCTGTTCTCCTTACTTATAACTTTTGCTCACCAGCTACACTGCGCACCTCCTCCTTGGACTCTCCGTCCATGGACTCCACTCCAATGTCTTTAGACCTCTTTCAGAGGCTCTAAACCTGTTAGTTGTGCCCACGCTAATGGGCACAGGTTTCAGCCTGCGCTGTATAGACCCCCATGCACCCCAGTAGCTGTGTTGAGAGTTTACTGTTGCACTGTCTTCTTGTTTGCCCTCTGTACGGCGCTGCGGACCTCACGTGTCGCCCTATCAATAAAGGTTAATAATAACTTAACTTTAATTGGCTTAAAGAAATAAGCAAATACCTAGAGCCCACTCGGGGGACTATTTGGCCGCTCTCTATTCAGGGGGCAGATAGTCCACTGAGGAGTTTCACTTTAAGGACTGACCAAACAAAAACAGTCCTTGTACTGCCGGGGCTCCTTCCACAGCCAGCATGTAAAGTCACGATTAGCATAATATCGGCACAATCTCCAGCCTGGTGGACTCATTTCAATGTCTTAGCCCATGCAATGAAATCTACTTTTGACTTGTCTTGTACACATGTAGTTAGAGCCACCATCGGTGGCAGCACACAGCATTGAGCGACACCTAATGTCTTGATTTCCCCACCCATATCCTTGTGTAAAATACAATCTCCCCCTTTACGCATCCAGCTGACGTTCCAAAGACAGAAACACGTAGTCCAAAAAATAAGCTTTTTTGAAACAGCGACTTCATTTGCCGACACCTCACCTAGGCCTCTGGTTCGTTAAAGACACCGTGGGGGAATTCTATAAATTAGTGATGCGGAAACTGAAGATAAACTTTCATCGCCACCACATTTGCTTCTAAACGTTAAATAACATTTGGAGTATTTTCCAATTTTTTACAGGACATGAATATGGTTTACTTCCATTTTCTGTATCCTACAGGAATGACATGCATGTCAATACATCTGGATAGGATCTAACCAATAAAGAATTGAATGAATCCAGAATTGTAAAGTAATGCATTTATAAAATGGGGCAGCACGGTGACTTAGTGGTTAGCACTTCAGCCTCACAGCACTGGGGTCATGAGTTCAGTTCCCAACCATGTGTGAGTTATCTGTGAGTAGTTTGTATGTTCTCTCCGTGTTTGCGGGGGTTTCCTCCGGGTGCTCCGGTTTCCTCCCACACTCCAAAAACATACTGGTAGGTTAATTGGTTGCTATCAAAATTGACCCTAGTCTCTCTCTGTCTCTGTCTCTGTCTCTGTCTGTGTGTGTATGTTAGGTAATTTAGACTGTAAGCTCCAATGGGGCAGGGACTGATGTGAATGAGTTCTCTGTACAGCGCTGAGGAATCAGTGGCGCTATATAAATAAATGATGATGATGATGATAAAAGATATCAATTGGCATCTACAAACCAATCAATAAAAGTAATGTAAAGGGTAACAGCGTACATTTGCTCTAGTGGCATACACATATATAACTTTTATATCAAAGACCATGCCGTGTCCGTCGCCACAATCAGCCGGCGCTTCCACCTGCCCTGTAGCAAATGCTACACCTGGAAACAAGCGCACTTACAACAAACACAGGCCTTGAATCGGCCGCATCTGCATCAGAATGTACAGGGCCTAGGTTAGTCCGCTCTTCCCCTCCCTCGTTTCGCCTATAAACTCGTAGGCAGTCATACGTGTAATCTGCGTTCAGACATGAATTGCATGGAATTGTGTTCATTGGTGTAATCATCCGTTTCTAGGCATGGGCGCAAGACACGCTATGCAAACAGACTTACATCCGAACACGAATCAGGCGCTAAGTTGATAGTGGTCGTTATCTAATATAAAATATGTCTGCTACTACTTAGTAGCATCTCATTTACACTTATACAGACTCCATTTACTTATGTTACAATATGTAGAATTACATACAGAACGACTAACGGCGGTTCAGAAAGAGATTATTTTGCTTTTCTATTCTTTAACTAGTAGCATTTTGCCCATTTGGTTTTGGATTTGGACAGCAGCAAACTTTAAACAAAAACAATCGGCTTTCGGACCCCTGCGAAGACTCTGCTGGACGCGATTCGCTCCTGGTCCCTGGCCGTATTCCTGCGCTGGAGGGAGATTTGCTGTCAGTGGAAACGCGTTTCATTTTCTCCACCAAGGGCTAAATTCATAGCAAATAAAAAAGTTGTTGTTTCTCTTCCCAGAAAGGCGATACATAATCAGTTCCAAAAGTTTGAGAAGTTGCATACAAATCGAGGCTGTCTGCTATTGATAAGATGTTTGCTGTAGGTTCTACTAGTTGTTTTGAAAATTGAAATCAGTAGGACATTATCTCCTTGCAAGATGAATTTTTCTTTACAGTTTGAAATAAGTTGCATGATGTTATTAAAATAGAGATTTAGCACCTTGCATATTTTTTCTGTTTACTGATTGTGATGTTGGTAAATGGAATCTACTCCTATATTGTGTATTATTTTCCCTTGTGTATTTGTCTCACGTAAATATTAAGGGACAAATGTATAAAATATTCTTATTAACGGACTTTACCTTGTTTCAATGATGGTGTGTCACGTCCGTACTCACTACCTGATGGTACACACTAGTGAGCAGGCGGATGTGCTAGTCGCCCGCAGAAGAGAGTTGCACTCCTTCGTTGCCCCCAGGACTCATGGACGGGTCATAGGTGTTTACTAGCAAGGCATTCAGGGTTCCAGACCTTGCAAACCACAGGGCTAAAGCAGTCTCTACCTTCAGACTCAAATCATTATCCAAAAGTAAGGTCAGGGTCAAGCCTACACTCTAAATACACAGACCGAGAGAGACTAAGGTCAATTTGATAGCAGCCAATTACCCTACCAGTATGGAGTGTGGGGGTAAACCGAAGCCACCCCACGCAAACATGGGAAGAAAATACAAATTTCACACAGATAAGGCCATGGTTGGAAATTGAACTCATGACCCCAGTGCTGTGAGGCAGAAGTGCTAACCACTGAGCCACCAAGCTTTCAATCGGATGCATCTGGTTACGCAGATGCATCCGCAACTGAGCCCATTTTTGTGATTACAACCACTTTAAGAGTGGTAGAAAATGTGATTATTTGGGCACCAATTCATCTAGTCCTCGTCTTCTTACTTTCAGGGGATGGCAGGGGGTAATGGAATGGTATGCTATTTTTTGGGGGGGAAATCACGTTTCTGGCATATCTTACAAAGGGATCAAATGGATTAGCGTGTTTAGCCTACTTGTGCAGATGAAGCAGCCTTTAGTGCAATGTTTCATTTATTGAAGAAAATGAGAATTAGCCGGTGAGCACGTGCACCACGAAAATTATAACAAATTCCACTCCATCTGCATCTTGTGATATATTCTATGGATAAGATTTTTTTTATAATACAATATTTCTTATACTATGGGACTAATTCAGTAATCATGTTACAATGAGAGGGGTGCAAATCAATTTATTATGTTGCACATGAGATAAATACTGGCTGTTTGTTCATCTAGCACACAAATACTTGATAGCTTTATTTGTACACTGAAATTAAAAGTTGATCTGGGACATGTCCTACCCCAGCTATAAATCTGCCATCACATTTTAAATTTACCTCCCCCTCCAATGCAACATAGTTTGCCAAAGTGCAAAGATACTCCTTTTTCTTGCTTTCCTTAATGAATCGGGCCCTGTATGATTACTATCTTCCACTGCAATCTCAAGGTAAGTGAGTTTTTTCGGCCTTCTAAAGTTTTGTGGGGTCTAATCTTATAATTTGGCATCACGATAAAATAACTGCAGTTCTAAATGGGTACCAAAAAAGGTGAGGTGTGGAATTGCAGAACGGACCTATCATCATCATTTATTTATATAGCGTCACTAATTTCGCAGCGCTGTATAGAGAACTCACATCAGTCCCTGCCCCATTGGAGCTCACAGTCTAAATTCCCAAACATGCATACACACACAGACAGAGAGAGACAGAGAGACAAGGGTCAATTTAATAGCAGCCAATTAACCTACTAGTATGTTTTTGGAGTGTGGGAGGAAACCGGAGCACCCGGAGGAAATCCACACAAACACGAAGGGAACATACAAACTCCACACAGATAAGGCCACGGTCGGAAATTGAACTCATAACCCCAGTGCTAACCACTGAGCCACCGTGTTAACCACTGAGCCACCATGGAATAGGGCGTAGAACAAAATAATTCCTGGGGTGACTGACTGCCTCTTGCTGTTTACATTATTTCAATTTATTTTTTCTCATTTATTCATCCAAAGAGCCATCATTAGTTTTCATTCATTTTGTTTAGAATAATGATAGTAGAGCTCTGCACCAATGGGGAAAACTGCGATCAAACAAGTACTCTATGTACTACGATTTCTCCAAGGAAAATGTACAGAATGCAATCAAACATATCACAGGATTCTGCAACATTTCTGCTTCAACCTTAATATAATCTTCTATCAAAACGTATTTCTTTGACATATTAACACGATTCTCATTCCCACAAGCAAAACCTGTTTAAAAATGAAAATCCAGATTTCACTGCGTCCCGTTACGATTGTCAGACACATCCTTGCGCCTCCTGAGCGCAGATAGGGAAATATTCTGTGTATGGAGACAGAACCTCAGTGACGACGTTCTCTGTTTAACAATCCCGGTGTCCTCTCCTTTGACCTTAGACAAATCTCTTTGTCTCAGGTGCCGAAATTAGCGTGGAAGATTAATTGGGCAGCGAGACTGTTTCCATTAAATGTGGAGTCAATTTGTATGTTTTCGTAATCGCAGGTTTTGATTGGGGGGCGCTAGAGAAATAATTGATAAAAGCTCGTAAATCAAGCGCAGTCATTTTATTTCGTAAAAGGAAATCGCGCTTCAATAGTCAGGTGGCTGTTGTAAAATACATTGTAAATAAAAAATATAGACAATAATTCTTCATAAACTGAAAGATCCAGGTTAGATATATTCTAGCCACAGACATTATCTACTACATATATATTTTTATGGTACAGCGGACAATGTTCGAAGACATGTTAAAATTAAAGAAATCGTTAAAGCCATTTGGAATAAAGGTGTTTAAAGTACAAATCCAAAGACTGTCATTTGCTCAAATGGGTCAATCTGTCATCTCCTCATCAGTTAGTGGAATTATTGCTATGCCATAAAAATTAACATAAGTAGGATTTGCATCCTGGCATTCTGCAAAACAGGGGATATATAGAGTGGGAGGTGTTATTTAGTTTAATAAGCAGCTGATGTTCGTAAGTTTGCCCTAATAATTTGTCCCACTTATTGAAGGCTGCAAGGGCAAGTTAATATATACACCTCATAATTTGATTGGCAAGAGATATTACTTATAATTGAAAATATACTATAATTGCTAAATGAAAAAGAAGGAATCCATAGATATACATGCTACTATTTTGGCAGCTAGACCTATCACCAGCCCTGGATTCCATTAAGTTACCAGGTAAATAAGAAGCAATCTCGTTTTAAGATTATTAGCTTTGGTTTATCAGAAGGTAATGCAACTAATACCCGATCCAATTTTAGGATCATCCAATTTTTTCTGATTAAGTTTACAGATTTTCCGTGCCCATTACTGAAGCCTGATATGAAACTGTAAAATGAACATTAGTTTGTGTAGTCATTTTCTTTTCAGCAAACAGAATGTTGTGTTTTATATTGTCAACCTAAGTCTTTAATTTGTTACCTAGTCATCATATCCCTTATGACGGAAATCTTTCTAATAAAAAATTGGCTTGAACTTGATAATGAAATCTCTCTTGGCTATAAGAAGTTGGTTTTTAGATGTACTATATAGCCATCATTTTATGTGGCTACGTCTAGCATCGAGTATCAGTGTGAATTTGAGTTGACCTCCATAAAATGTGTAAAGGTCATAATGGAATCAAGGAAGAGATCCAAAAAGATCTCTTCCTTGATTCCATAAAAGACATAATCCTGGCTGGCAACATGTGTGAAAATAAGATTAATGTTATTGGTATTCAGATATTCATAAAGGCCATTGATGCAGATCTTAATAAAAGGTTCGAAAGGGGTTGTTAAACTGAATGAAACGCCGTTCACAATCACCAACTGGCAGATTGTGCCACGGATTTACCCATTGCAATCCTCAGATGCTGTCGGAAAGGATTTAGGAATCACCAAAGTAATTATAAAAATATTTAACCTAAACAATACGAAAATAAGCCACTCATATTGAGAATAGAAGTCTTCTAAGAAATATCATATACAGTACTCTATCTACAAAACCAATCCGTATGCTTTTGAAAAATGCCTCTGACAGGGTGTTAGTTTGGTTATATATGTGAACGTCTTCTTTTCTTATTTGAATAAATTACCTGCTCTCCATCTGTAATGTATTAATAATAATAATAATATTTATTTATATAGCTCCAACATACTCTGTAGCGCTTTACAATTGGGAGCAAAGACAGTGAAAAAAAAAAAGTGGGTATTAACAAAAATACAAAGAGGTAATAGGGTCTGGCTTTAATGGTAACAATCTAGAACCTATGGGTAAGTGCTACATATTACATATTGTTCCAGCCAGATTGCAGTGGTATAAACTGCTTAGTGGGGCTATAGGATCCAGTGACACAGCAATGTTGGTTTGGGGGGTAAGAGGGTTGTCTGAGTATAGAAGAAAAATAAATGTAAGTTTTATGTGAACCGGTGGTAATTGGGGAAAATAGCCTACGGAGAGTATAGAAAATGGTTCAGGAAATGAACTGAAGAGGTGATTTTTTTAGGGAACGCTTGGAGGTTTGATGAGTATTAAACAACCCTTGATCACTACGGCACCACACAAATTTAGTTTAGATTCCAATATCATTGTATTTAAACTCCGCTATACTGCAATGTACAATATACTAAATATTCCAAGCAAATGATAATAACAAATAAAGCAGCATAGTCATGTGGAGGCATTTTACGTTGCAGCGATTTTCTTATTTAGAAGCCGATCAGTCGTGCGGCTATTTCTCTCAATTCCTCTATCAGCCACTTACTTTAAACTCATGCAATAAATGTATTTAAATTGCGCTCCCTGCGTCTCCTATACAGGATTAGCTTCTTATTCAAAATGAGCCGCACGCTCATTGGGATCTTTTGTAAAGCTCCGTTCCGATGAAGTTTATGTCTCACATACTGCTTTTAAATGTTCTGTTTATTTTACATTAATTCAAAAACAGGACATTTCTCTGGTGTAGTAAGAAAATGAGCTACACTATTGATGATGATCAATGTAATTTTTAAGCAACGGCTGAGTAATGTTTAATGTTTTTCAGTGTAAAAGACACAATTCAGATGCTGGAGATTTTTTAGTTGTTTACTTCTTAAACATCTGTCAGTCCAGGTTTGTTTTTAGTGCTGTAAGCGACGCCTCTGTACAGTGACGGGAAAGTTCCTTAGGGCCGGCTGTTTATAGAGAAGGCAAAAAGGGTATTTGCCCCGGGCACCAGCATTGATCATTCCATTTATGTTTAATAATTTAACCTGCTTTATTGTTGTAACGTATATAATACTTTGTTTTGTTTTTTAACTCATGATAGACCTATAGCTTGTTGATTGTCCGGTGAAAGTTATTTACATGCTGTAAAAATGCGTAAGCGCAAAACTAACATTTCTACTTTGTCAAATAAAAAGCTAATATATATATAAACACCAGGTGGTATATTTAATAAACTGCGGGTTTGAAAAAGTGGAGATGTTGCCTATAGCAACCAATCAGATTATAGCTGTCATTTATTTAGTGCATTCTACAAAATGACAGCTAGAATCTGATTGCTAAAGTGGAGATGTTGCCTATAACAACCAAAGAGAAGCTGATAAACCACATACTGGACACTGTGAACTATTATAATGTGTCAATGACTGGTATCAGAATAAGTGGTAGGAGTGCTAATTGCGGGATTTTATTATTGTATTTATACTTTGTTTTTACTTATATCACCGAGTGCAAAACGTGCTGCTGCCATTTATGTCTGTATCTCTGGAGTGGGGGAGGGTATACATTTATTATCTTTTAGCTACAAGGCGCCACTAAGGTTCCGCAGCATCGTCCATCGGTGGATAGAACCTAAACCAAACTGACACAATAACATAAGATCAAACATAACGAAATTATATAAATACAAACAGCTTTACATCATGACATAACTGCAACCTGCAAAATGACATAACTACAACAGCAAAGCATTAGGAGAGGGGGCCCTGGTCCTGAGAGCTTACGTTCTAGGGGGGGGGCTAGACACAGAGAGGGTGATACTGAGTGGGGGAGCAAAGGAGGGGGCTGAGGAGAGTAGCTGACAGGCTTGAATGAAAGATGACCTTTTAAGGGCACGTTTGAAGGCTTGGAGACTGGTGGATGGTCTAATTGGGCCTGGGAGTGTATTCCAGAGGTTGGAAGCAGCGCAGGGGAATTCTGAAGGCGGCAGTGGGAAGCGCTCATCAAGACTGCAACAAGACACGTACTGAGTGTGACTGCGCACTTATACTTTATTTTGCATGTGTTTTGCACATACTGGTTTATACCTACATTCTGGCCACAGAATCGCATCCTTCTGTAAATGATTCCCATTTTCACTACATACCGGCCAACTTTCAGGAAAATACACATCTAAATAAACCATGCACAGCTCAGCCCATGCCACACCTATTCAGGAAGAGACCACGCCCTATTTGAGAATGACCACACCCTTTCTGAATACCAACAATTTAGTCTGTCCCTTGAAAAATCTGGACTTTTGCCAATATCCTGATACCATTATTAATCTGTCAGATTCAGGACTCCTGGTTCCAGCTACACGACCAGGTCCAGCGCTCAGCTCTGTGCGTGTTCATAAGCCGAGCTCTTTACAGTACAGCCGGTGTCTGCTCTGATGTCCCTCTAGCTTCTCATTCAGAATTTCTGCTCCGGTACTTTAGTGTTTTGTAACTTTATTCACTAACAATGCAGCAATAACTGTTTTCAGGATAACGCTCCTAGCTATTGTCAGAAGTAAACAAAGCTGCACGGTGAAGATAAATTTGTGACTTGGAGCGACGCTGGACGGGGCTCCAACAAGAAGAGAGATTTTACAATTTTGTACTCTACAGTAGGAAATAGATAATGTGCAATATAATGCTATTTTCTGTTATATTATGACTTTTTGTTTTATTGAAAGTAAACTCCGCTACTTTGCTGTTGTTATTTCTTTTGGGTGGTTGCAAAAATGCAATACAGACCCTAGGGGGTAAATTTATCAAATTTTGAAAAAGTAGAGATGTTACCTATAGTAACCAATCAGATTCTCGGGGGTAAATGCATTGAACAGGTCTTTTTTGCAATTGGCCGATATATACAGCGAGTTTGACAGATATGTTTAAAACGACACCCCCACCCCTTCGAAGACAGCATGAGCTTCAGGGTACGTATGTGTTAGACAAACACTTACTGATTGATAGAACAGGGGTTATATTTCATGGTTGCCAACTCTCCCGGAACGTCCGGGAGACTCCCGAAATACTGGGAAATCTCCCGGACTCCCGGGAGAGTACTCTAAAATCCCGAATTTCTATGCAGGTCGCCGGGGAGTCCTGAATCCAAACTGCGCATGCGCAGATAGCGTCATCTGCGTAGTGACGCGCGCGCTGCCTCTCTCCCAGAACACCATTGCTGAGCACGGATATCCCACACCCATGCCAGGGCCGGATTAACCATAGGGCTAACTGGGCTACAGCCCAGGGGCCTGTGGCATCCAGGGGGCCCTTGAAAGTGCTCAGCAGCAGTATTGATCAGTCAGGGGTGGGGGCGCCCCCGGTGCGATCAGTGCTGCTGAGCACTTTCTCTGCGGTCCTTCTCCGGCGCGCTGTAGTCTCCTTACTGAGGAGATCTTGTGAGTCTCACTCTCACGAGATCTCCTCAGTAAAGAGTGTACAGCGCGCTGGAGAAGGATGTAAGTGCCGGGGGCGGGCAGCTCGGATCACGAGGGGGGGGGGCCCTCACGGGGGAATGGAGGCCCCCTTAGCCCAGGGGCCTCCATTCCCTTAATCCGGCCCTGACCCATGCCCTCTAGATACGATATATGCTGGAGTGGAGAGTGGAAACTGGAGACCAAGTGAGGACTCGGAGGCATACAAACAGACAATTACCATCTAATTCTGCTATATGGAGTTGGCAGGTAACTCAGCTGTAAGTTTGAAGCACTATAAAACACTAATCAATATTTCTCTGCAAGCTGTCTTGTTGGATGATTTATTTTAAATTAATTAATAAAAGGTACTTTTTAATGGGGTAGGAATGCTTATTGTAGATAGGGGGCCTTTATTACAGAGATTGATGAGAGAGAGGGGCCTTTATTATAGATAGAGGAGAGTGAGAGGGGCCTTTATTAAAGAGATTGGGGCCTGTCTTACAGAGAGGGAGGGGTTTTTATTACAGAGGGGAGAGAAAGGGGGGCTTTTATTACAGAAAGTGGAGAGAGGGGCCTTTATTATAGATAGGGAAGAGAGGAGGGGGTCTTTATTATACAGAGGAGAGAGAGAGGAGCCTTTATTTCAGAGGGGGGAGAGAGCGAGGGGCCTTTATTTTCAGAGGGGAGAGAGAGAGGGGCCTTTATTACAGAGGGGGGGGGGGAGAGAGGGGGGTCTTTATTGCAGAGAGAGGGGGAGAGACATAAGGGGGGGCAGTTTTATTATAGACATGGGAGTATGATAAAGTGGGGAGAGCAAGCAGTGCCTTTATCACATAGGGAGAGGGCCTTTATTGCAAAAATCAGAGAGCGAAATAGAGATTGGGCTTTATTACAGAGAGGTGATAGAGAATAATACAGTAGGGCAATGTATCCATGATTGTGATCCTATCCTATATCTGGAGAAAAACTAAAGGATCAGATAGGGTCTGAGGTTTACATGCTGATCAAACTACTACAGGTTGATCTGGTCACACCCAGTGGGCAGAGCTGGTCATGCCCAGTGGGCGGAGCTGGTCACGCCCACAATGGTTTTTACAATCTCCCTGAAATTAATTTTCAAAAGTTTTCAAGTATGTTATATTTGCACATCTATCCACTGGGCGAAGGGGGGAAACTACATGAAAGTTGGGTTCTCCTTTAAAGAATAAACTGGATATCCCATATCTGTACAATACTGAGTTGCCACATGGGGAATAAATGAGGTGTTTATATTACAATAAGTCTCACCAGCATGCTATTTATCCCTTATTTTAGTTAAAACATTTTTTAAAATGTTTAGGAAGTAAAAGCTTATTTATTGTGCATGATTATGGAAGTGAAGGAGAAGAGGGGGCAGTCTACATATATTACCAGTTCCATGTGTTTAAGTGATTGGCCTGTAGTCTCCAGGTAAAAGAATAGTTCTACACCAGGCCTGGTCAATCTGCGACTCTCCAGGTGTTGTGAAACTACAAGCCCCAGCATGCTTTGCCAGTGGATAGCCAGCAGATAGCTGTCAGGGCATGCTGGGGTTTGTAGTTTCACAACACCTGGAGAGCCGTAAATTGCCCAGGCCTGGTCTGTACTTACAAACAACTAAACAGAGATTTGACCCACTAGCACTATAGAAATAAATGCTAATACTACTACTACTACTAATAATAATAATAATAATTATAGGGAAGCTCATACTTGTCTACTTTTGAAATCTGTACCCTGGGAGGTAAACAGTGCCATTACATACAGCACAGCTGCAGACGCTTCTTTGACAGCGCTGCGGCTGCTGTACAATACAGTGCCGCCGAAATGGAGTGGCTGCGCATGCACAGCAGCTCTCTATCTATATTTTTTATATTTTTTTGGGGGGGGGAGGGGGAGGAACCCCCCCCTTAAAAATCCTGCATGCGCCCCTGGTACAGGTCATGTGGCAGAGGGTAGGAGGGGGCATGACAACGTTGTTGCGTCACTATAGCCCCACAAAAAATTCAGAAAATATTGGCGGCGGGCTCAATGTAGTAATTAAGAGCAGCCCACCCGCTATTCAATGTCGAAAATTTCGGCATTTTACAGGATCCGGGAGGTTTGCCTACAGTTTTCGGAGTCTGGGAGGACTCCCCAAAATTCAGGAGCCTCCTGGAAATTCCAGGAGAGTAGGCATCTATGGGGAAGCTTAAATCACCATAGGGCCAGATAGGTTACTCAAAATTCATAAATCACCATAGGGCTAGATAGGTTACTCAAAATTCACCTGGTCCGATTTAGACATGGGCCACATCTATGGTTATATGTGGGAAGCTGGAAGCTACCGATACGTTCCCCTAGCAGGTCTCTTAAGCCATCTGTATAGGTTGAAGACTTTCCCAATTCAGCTATTTATTTTCAGTGTTTACTTTAGGACTTTTTGAAATGTATTTTATTCCTGTTCCTCTTCCAGTCTTTAGGAATGAGGCAGGGGTACTGCAGGTGTAACTGTGCCACTAGACGTGATCTGTGCCCGCCACAGACAGTAACTAAATAGGCTGCAATGATGCAGAATTTCATATTAGTTAAAGTGTGACTTCACCGGGACACGTCTCTGTAAGAGTATCTTAAAGTGGTCCTTTCTTACACACTATTTTCAGTTGCACGTAAACTGATGGGACTTAAAGTGATCATATTAATCTTGCTAGGCATTATTACTGGCACACTGTGGGCACTACCATCAGGCAGGCGGACAGCTAACACTCATGCTGTGTGGTTGAGTTAATACATGCAGATTAGTGTCTGCTACTACTCAGTGAAATCTCTTCTCTTTTATAGGCTTGGCCGCATCCTCTAATTTGCATAGCCACACCCCCATAGCGCAACTCCCACACTCAGTACTCCTCTATGTCTAACCATTACTTTTAAAGAAAAAAATTAAAGGGGTGTGCGGTTTGTGTGGCACCTGATTGGCCATTCACATGCCTGCAATACACAATCATTATGTCATCATCATTTATTTATATAGCGCCAGCAAATTCCGTAGCGCTTTACAATTGGGAACAAACAATAATAAAACAATACTGGGTAATACATACATACAGAGAGATAAGAGAACCCTGCTCGCAAGCTTACAATCTATTGGACAATGGGAGTTTGAAACACAAGGGCATGTGCTACATCATATTGCACATTGGACCAGCTAGAGTGCAAAGGTAAAAGTATTGAGTGGGCTGTGTGATCAGTCACACAACTATATTGGTCAGAGGGTTGTTGTCTTGTGTTAGCTGTGTAGAGGGTGGTAATAGGGTAACCTAGGGAGATTAAGGTGCTGGTTGAGGAATATTATAAATTTGCCTGAAGAGGCGGGTTTTCAGAGAACGCTTGAAGGCTTGAAGACTAGAGGAAAGTCTTACTGTGCGAGGGAGAGAATTCCATAAATTGGGTGCAGCCTGAAAATAGTCCTGTAACCGGGAATGGGAGGAAGTGATGAGAGTGGAGGAGAGACGCAGATCTTGTGCAGAACGGAGTGTCAAGTTGGGAGATATTTTGAGACCAGTGAGGAGATGTATGTCGGTGCAATTTTGTTGACAGCCTTGTATGTTAGTAGAAGAATTTTATTTTGGATTAGTTGAAATACAGGCAGCCAATGTAGAGACTGACAGAGTGGCTCAGCAGAGGAAGAATAGTTTGTAAGGAAAATCAATCTAGCCGCTGCGTGCAAAATACATTGTAGGGGACATGTCACATACACATTTATACAGCCATATTTTATTGCAGAACTTCAATAAAGCAAACATACAAAATATAAACTTACAGCGGATCCTGGCAGATTATAATATTTAGTAAACAGGGCAGTCAATACTGTGCTCCCTATTGCCTCCGCCGTCCTTTATTTCTCAGTGGATGAAAGTAGTTATTGACTTATTGTATATTACCATATAAATTACCTGGGAGTATTATCTCTCTTCCCTATTAGAATGATCCTGAGCTATCTGAGATATCACTTGACATTGCTGTACAGCGACTGTACTCCCCTGTCTCGTTCGGCCATTGCCTTGATTAATCCACGTAAGCTAGTTATCAAGGCCGGTATCATTATCTAAGTTACTGATCTAAATTCTACAGACATAAGCAACAGCTCTGAATGTAATAGGGTGGTAGGAAATCATGTTCAATTATATCCCCATTGACCTAAATTCATGAACATCTGTTGTGCGCTCCGGCAGATTGGCCATTATATCAATGTCTACAGTCAACGCTTTTCAATGGACAGCGAGTCTACAACATTACGGACGCTCTTCGCCTTCATACGGGGGGGAATTGCGTAACGACAATAGGGTCAAGTTTCTACTGTGATAGGAAAATATAATTTCAGTGACAAAACAAATTCTACCAGAAACATTTTTTTTTTATATAAACTGACAAATCATTAATAATATTGACCTCCAGAAGAAGTTGTTCAATTAGAAGTCATTAGCTGGTGTCCATTACAGACCGATGTGTAAATGCAATGATTTGTTTCATAGTGGATTAAAAAAATTACTGTCTGTAATAAAAAACATCACTAATATGTCATCTATGCAGTTAAAGTTGCAGGGGGCAAGCCTATAATGTAAAGTTCCCTGAAGGTGGAAAATATCTTAAAAGGCTTTACTAGAGAATACACATGGCTTTAATTAAGTTGTGAAAAGACGTTTGTTCCTCTTTAAAAGATAGGGATAGTTTTCTACAAGACTGTATCCTTCCCATGACATCATTATTCATCTCACCCTTATGATGTCATCACACAGCGTTTCCCCTTATTGTGAATAAGCCCTTCTGCGCATGGCAACAGACGTCAGCTAAAGATCACTTTCAATCGTCAGTAACACCATAACTCTACGTCTTAATTATCTTAATGATCCCGAAAGCATTGACAGTAAATACCCTATTGCTGCATTTAGTTCATCCATGTTGATCACTTTATTTAGTTTGTACTACAAAAGTTGCAAACAAGGCACAAATATCCAGCTCCCGTTTCGAGCCAGAGATATCAGACATCTGCGGAATAACAAATAGTTGTTTACATGAGAGCTCACCGTCACAGTTGGTCATCAGAAGTCTTCTCTTGATGTATGTGCCCAGAGACCCCTCTAATTGCTCCTTCCTCGTTCAACATCTGCAACGACTGCGGCATCCTCCCCTGCAATGAGATATATTCATGACATTACAGTTAGGTGCATGGTTACTAAACTCAAGGATTAAATGCACAATGTTTATTAGTTTGTTCAGAGTGGTAACATTTAATGTGATAGGCACAGGATGTCTATTTGTCATGGTTGCTACCAGTGTGAATGTACTTTGTGAAGTATGGTTAGCGAGCCGCGATATCTCTGTGGCTGCAAGGCCTGCAGGTGTTTGCAGATGGCTGACCGTATGCGGGATACTCCAACATTAACTTTAAAACGCTGAGGTATCCTGGAACTGATAGAGATGGAAAATCAAGAGCTAGAAAAGATGAACAGATACAATGTTTACATTGTGTGTATGTGTGTGTGTATATATATATATATATATATATATATATATATATATATTTATTCATGAAACACAGATACTCTGCACTCACCTACTACACAATTGAAGCTGTACTAAATAGTTTTCGATATTACAAACAGTGAATGTTCGTTCCACATATTGCGAAATATTTTAAGCTGATCAACTCACGACAAAGTCCCCTTCTGGCCAGACCTAACATGATCAAATACTATGTTTTTTAATCCAGTTAATGCTTACCTGCACACAGATTTAAAAGGCAACCATTAGCAAGCACACCAGGAGGGGTAAAACATATGACTGATGATTCAGGTAGACTGGAGGAATAGTCAAGAGAGCGGCAACTACAGTTTAATGCCAAAACATGCAAAATCATGCACTTGGGTCTCAAAAACCCAAAGGCTAAATATAGTATTAATGGCCCTATAATGGAAACTACTGAGGAGGAAAGGGATCTAGGAGTCACTATTTCAGGTGACTTATAGGCAGGTAAGTAATGTAACAAAGCAATCAGGAAGGTAAGTCAGATGCTTGATTACAAATGGAGAGGAATCCGTAGCAGAAAGAAAGAAGTAATAATACCACTGTATAGGTCATTGGTACGGCCTCATCTAGATACTGTGTTCAGTTCTGGAGGCCGTATCTCCAGAAGGATATAAATGCATTATAGACCGTACATAGAACTAAATGGTGCATGGCCTACAGCCCAAAACTTACCCGGAAAGACTAAAAGCTCTTATTATGTATAGTTTGCAGCGGAGAAGGGAACAGGGGACATGATAGAAACTTTCAAACATATCAACGGTTATAACAAGGTACAGGAGGGAAACATTCTACAAAGGAAGAGAAGTATTAGAACACGAGGACATGCACTGACACTGGGGGGAAGAGAAGTATTAGAACACGAGGACATGTACTGACACTGGGGGGAAGAGAAGTATTAGAACACAAGGACATGTACTGATACTGGGGGGAAGAGAAGTATTAGAACACGAGGACATGCACTGACACTGGAGGGAAGAGAAGTATTAGAACACAAGGACATGTACTGACACTGGGGGGAAGAGAAGTATTAGAACACGAGGACATGCACTGACACTGGGGGGAAGAGAAGTATTAGAACACAAGGACATGTACTGACACTGGGGGGAAGAGAAGTATTAGAACATGAGGACATGTACTGACACTGGGGGGAAGGAGGTTCAGAGAAATCTGAGGAATAACTACTTCACAGAAAGGGTAGTGGATAAGTGGAATAGCCTCCATCAGAGGTGGAAGAGGGTAATACAGTAGAGCAATGTAAACATGCGTGGGATAGACATAAGGATATCCTTACAAAGAACTAAGGATCAAATAGGGTTTGACATTACCATAGGTTAAAAACTGCCCAGACTAGATTTGGCAAAGTGGTTCTTGTCTGTTGTCAAATTCTATGTTATGTTATGCTAGCCATAGGACACCCGGGAAGTCACCTGACTTAAGTTTTATTTAATTTATGCAAATAACTAGTGTTGCACGAGAAGTGGGAATTATATTATATAAACAAGTAGACATTGGTCCTCTGCACTCACTATGTCCAAACTGGGGTGCAAGATGGAGGTTGTATATATACACTCCTGACTAATCTTTGGACGAAATACAGTGGGCCCATCACATTGTATTCTGTTACACTTATCCACTAAAGGAGACTGGGGAGATCCCTAGGGAGAGGACAGTGCTGTACAGACCATGTCTTGTGGATGGGGTGGTGATGTCTTCAACGTCTTTTCGATGGGACTTGAGATAAGCTATTATTTTATATAATCTACGAGTTTCTACTTACGTTTTTATCCAATTAAAAAGAATTTACTTAGCGGGCCTCATGGCCTTCTATTATCTGGTGTCTGGTTGGTGTGTGGGTGTTTTGTAAAACCAACTTCAGACAGGACAGAAGTTTCAAGACTCAGTATATATGGTCATTAAGGAAAAGGAGATCTACTATTTCAGATACCACCTTTTCTGATTAAAAGTATGCATCAATTTAGCCATAATATAGTTGGTTTACTGACGTGCTACTTATATTGGAGTGGTAAGGTTGCACAATAGGATTTAATAGTATGATTTATTACAGTGTAATAATACTTTTTTCAATTTGGTTATTGTTTAATATTTGAAAAGGAAAGAAGCTATTCATCAGCGCTTGCTATAAAATCATATACTCCCGTCATAACTGGCTTTAGAATCCTATCTACAAATCTGACAGCAACAAACTGCCTGTTCAGAATTCTAAAGCTGGTTGTATCAGGAGGAGATTATACCAAACTTCGATGACTACGTTTTATTTTTCCTTTGGAAATATTAAAGATAGCTAAAATTCTAAAAAATAATATATACGTGTGTGTCTACACACAGCAAGTAAAGTTTAGGCAGAGCGTACTTCCACCCGGATTGAAATCGAAACATATCTTGAGATCCACTTGGATTTCAGTCAGTACGGCAGGAATTAAAATTCACTTCCGCGCTCGATTTTAAAACACAAGTTGCATGCAAGTTGCGTTCCTACATAAATCAGGCCCTTGATATTTGTTATATGTTGATAAGTATAAAAAAAGAATAGTAACCCAAGACTTAGTACTGCATCACTTTTTGCACAGAGCTAAAGCCAATAACCTTGAACATTTAACTGTATGATTTTACATCCCCCAGACTTCAATTTTTAAAATGAAACTACGCTTATCCAGCTGTTTCGATTATTTTTCCTTAGTCTGGGCAACCTGTTGTGTTAGTGAACAATCTAAAACGTATTATAGTTGACCCTAAGATTCTTTTCTATTGTTCTTCACTTAATTTACATGTTTAGCCGGGTGTACCGTAATGCTATCTGTATGGGTTATTAAGCACTCTTTAGGCTGAATGGTAAACCTTACCGTTCCACGTATTTTAAGTTCAGCAGACATGATTTAATGTGGTGATTACCCCAAAGCCTATTTCTTTGCTCAGCAGTCAAAGCTACTGAATTATTTTACTCTCTTCCAGCCAAGGGCTTTCAAGAAAAAGTGGAATATAAATTAAATGTCGTCCGAAAGGGGGAAAAAATAAAAAATAAAATCCAATGTTTCTGTCAATTACTGCTTCCAAGATTTTCCAAGCTTTGTAAATTAAGAGCAACTGATGATGGTTCGGTCTGCCCAATTTTGACTAGGGAGCTGATCGCCATCAATATGCCAGAGGAAAGTAAATCCATTGATTGAACTTGTGGAGACCAATCTATAATCCCACAACGCGTTTCATACAACCTGTCATGCCTGATGTCCCCCTCTGCAGACATTGAGTCTGCCCATGTAAATGTGGACACAACTGCTTCCCGGAACCAATGATATCATTGTTTTATATTGTTTAATACTCAGAGGCAGAGATTGCATAAATTAATCTGGACCTAGTGCTATGACCCCTGGTCTTGGAGGTGAGAGGTGACCTGCTGTGTACATGGAACAGTTAGTGTGTATCCTACTGGTGGATCAATAACTTTACTAGAGACTCGTTCGAAGACATATGAAGGTAGAGGCTTAAGGGTAAGCGATCACTTGTTGTGATGTGAGACCTTTACCTGGGGCTTATTTCTACAGGAAATAATATTTGTCTTTTCAACATATTCATGGATATAGAAAAAATATTGTTGAAATATTGAACTTTTACTAAATGATCAATTGTCTAGGAACTAGTGACATAACAGAAGCAATTTTAATGTATTCACGAAACACTCCTAATGATATTGCAGAAGCGTCATTAGAGGCAGATTAAATTTGGTGCAAGGTGTCACAATTTGTCCGCGTAGACACATCGCGTCCACGTTTTAACAGAAATTTGTGAAGATATTTTACTGTAAATGCCAGCAATATGCACTCTGCACATCGAGGCGATGACAATATCAATGCCCTGTATGTGTACAAAACAAAAAGACAGTTATTGTTAACGATTTTCCTTAGCGCTGCATATCTGTATATCCAACAAAATGAAAACATGAGTAATTGGTTCATATTTTGATCAAAATATTTTAGCCTGCATCCTAGCATCAAGGCGACCTCATTGTATCTAGCAAAATGAATACTAGTAATGTAATACCTTTTGCTCTTTCCTGGTGCACTTTGGTCAATATGATAAAACATTCAAACATATAAACACAACACATGTAGTAAAGATAGTTCTGATTTCAACACGCTATCATGGTTCATTTAAGCCATAAATGAGATTAAGCCAAGCAGTATTTTAGGAGAAAAACTAAGTGGTAGTAACTTGGTGTTAAAATTTTCACTGATTGCACCCGGCACTTTTTCCATTGGAACCATATTCCTGCCAAAGGGAATCATTTTCCAGGTGCAATCCCAACAACCGGGAAGACGACCTACACCTATGAATGCGCCAATTAGACATATTTGGGCTCATAGTAAAGCTCTGGGCTCTCACACATTTTGCCCTTTTATAAAGGACATCCAGTGGAACCCAGAGTAGCTGTCACTATCAGCTTATTTGTGATTCATGCTTTTGTTTTCCTAGTCTATCAAAGGTTTTTACTCACCAAGCCGCACGATCACTCCCCCCCCCTTACCTCTCCCATCCTCTTTCTCCCCAGCATTCACCCCTCTCTGACTATGAGAGCATGTCTGACACGCTTACCTTACCTGTACTGTATGTCTAAACTCAGCAAGTTTACTTTACGAAACAATGATATATAATCCCGTCCCCTCTCTGAAGACCTTCCTGAAGCCAGCCGCAGAGTGTGTAAATCTTTTTAAACCTGTGCAGTCAAATACGGCTACGAGGCAAGACGTAAACACCAAACTTCTCATATCCAGTAGAAAACACTCTGTGATCTGTATACTAATTTACTCTGCCAGACTTCTCGCTATGATATATATATATATATTTATATATATCAGATAAAACAATACTGCTTGTTCCCATTGTACAGCGCTGTGAAGTATGCTGATCATGTTAATTATATAATAATAATAATAATATTAATAATAGGTGGCTGGATCTGGAGATGCTCTGTTCTAGCCTCATTTCATTTGTGAGAGAGACGCTCATGAAGACAGCAAGATTATTAGAAATTTTAGGACAAGAAGGAGGCTACAATCCAAATAACTGATCAATCATTCAACCCGACTGTGATGTGACCACCCAAATAAACCCAGTAAACCAACCACAACATCGGCACGAGGTGCCTACGCGGACGTTTAGGATAAGAGCTAAGATAAGCTCAACAAAAGGTAGTTTTTTTTTAGCAATTTGCCAAAAAAAAGTATCAAGTCTCTCCTTTGACTCACCCAGGCCTAGTTACACCATTGCACTAGACATCAGCACTTCAGTGGCTACTCAGTTCAGGTGGGTCCCAGTCCTTAAAATCAGCAGGCTCTCTGCAGGTCATCTTCTGTAAACATCTACTAGCGCCAGAGGAAGAAGGGATATGAAACAGTGTCTTGAAGTGATTTGTTTCTCCCCCTCAGTCCTTTACTTCACACAAGCGCATCTCACTCTAATCCTAATGTGGAGCAGGGAATTAGAATATTGGTCTAGGTGTTTTGCATGTTAGCCAGGTCAATTTGAATACTGAAGATCCTGATTATCATACCATTGCCAAAACCTCAGATCTTCTTTCAACGAAGGTTTTCTTTTATTTGTTGAATAAATGGCGATCGAATCTTCTGCAGCTTATAGCATACCTCACAACTGTCCCAATTTAGGCGGACAGTCCCGAGTTCAATGGGCACAGCAATGGAGGTGTTTGGAGGGGAGAGGAGGAGAGTACAGGCAGCCTAATATTTCAAAGTGCTAGGGGAATGGTCACACTCCCATTGTGAGATGGGCATGCCCCATTGTGAGGTGGTCACTCCCCCTGTCCCCATGCCGGATACCCAAATGTTGGGAGGTTTGACTTACAGTAACCAATCAAATGTTTGCTTTCATTTAAACTGTGCTATATAAATATCAGCTAGAATCTGATTATTGCCATTTTGGTCACAGACATTTATTACAACTGTTGCAACTCCCATAAAATGAGAAGAATGGGCTTGTGGCAACTATATCTTGCTTATCCAAGGTCCGATCATGTGAAAATGACATTTTGCCTCCCCTTTTAGAGAAGTACTGGCAATTCAAACATCAATCCGAAAATTGATTCTGACATGTAAAGCTCAAATTGATCAGAGTAACCTACCCTGGGCTGCTCATTTCTAAAATGAACTTTCACTTACTCGAAGGTTAAAGGTTGACCGGGATGTTGTCACGGAATTTCAGAGATGGCCACTAACCGGTATTAGCGCAACTGAACAAGGAGGCGTGGAGTCTAATGTACCCCTAGTATTCACCAGGGACCCCCGCAAAGGAATTTGGGCTTAGCTGCAGAGGGTACGCAGGTCGCGGCTCTCCAAGACAGTCACCGTTGTAGCGACAGTAGTAGACAGGCGTAGTCAGTCAGTCCAAGACAAAGCCAAACGAGCGGTACGGTACACTGGATCAGAAGTTCAGGAAGCCCTGGTGCAGGAGTGAACCAATACTCTGGCACCCAACATGTGTCAGAGGGTGCTCTATAAACCATAAGGTGCATCCTGATTGGTTGATGGAGATTTGGCGGTCAGACACACTGACTACTGACAGGTGAGCGGAGATAGCGCCCCGCTGCCTAGCAACAGAATGCGACTGAACAGAGCATGCGCACGCATTGCGTACAATGACAAGGAGCGTCCCGCTGCTAAGCAACAGGAAGCGGCTGTCGGGGAGGTGCAGGCGTCCGTCTCCTGCACCAAGTGTCGGTGCGGAGACGGCGCCTGACACATGTCATGTGCGTGACTTGTGGCTGAACGTCATGCGTGGGCCGCAGCATATGTCTAATAGCAGCTACCTGGTTTCCCGCCAATCCCTCACTCCCCCCCTTCCACTCTCTGTTCCACCACCGGGCAGCCTGGTCCATCTACTCCTCCTCTTGGTTGCCACACAAACTATAAATAAAAAAAGTTTCAATATTATATTTATACAGAGAGCACAGCCAGGCCCGATTATTTAAGATTGCCTTGAATATGGCTTGGATAAATAATGCGGTTCCACTGCGTTCTGCTCAGTCTGCTGTATGGTCTTGGTGTATACACTGCTGCCCTAGGTGGACAAGCAGAGAGAAGAAGTGAAACCTTAAATCATGTACTCAAAAGAGCACAGGAGGACACAACGACCTTGAAGTCACCTTGATTGGGTTTTCTTTTACTGTTTTTTTTTTTTTTTTCAAATGTCACTGCAAAGCCTGGTTGTTTCAGGAGGAAGAAAGGAACAACCTGAAATATATTGCGATGCACGGCTGAATCCATCTTCGTTTTACGGCGCGCAGCGCGCCACAGACAATCCTTCAACTAAATGTCTGCACTTATTGCAATTTACGCCGCCACAGACATGAATATTATGATTTGACTTTCAGAAGGCTTTATTTACTCTGTGAGTCTCCGGTGCAATTAAAGATTGTTATTAGGGATATAACCTTTGTTACAGATGTAATTACCAGTTCTTTCTTCGAAGCACAATCTTCCCTTGTATGTTGTGCTCTCATCGTGACGGTAATGTGACAGCTTTTAGCTGCATATTAGACTGAGACAACAAATTATTTTAGCTAGTCTCCCGGTGAATTTCCCAAGTAAACACATATGAAAGATTTAGGCTCCCAGTAACAATGTATCACAGTGCTGTTACCTCACCCAATCAGCACACAGCGCCTTCATTTACACGCATGCCATTGTATGAAATGGACAGTCACGTCCTGTTACGACTGTAGAAACGCCATGAATGTCCTTTTTCGACATGAGAAATACTACAATCACTCAGTGGTTTTACAAAGTCAATTGCAGTGTTAGATTTTATATAATGAGGGAACTGAAGGAAATCTTCCCATGAATGCAGAAATAATAATATTCTTGTAGAAAGAATTAGGCACGAGAGGATTATTTTATTATTGTCAAGCCCATTGCGGTGATAAGTATGGCTGCTATTGCTGCTGGTTCTAAAAAAAAAATCACTAATAGCCTGCGATGATCAAAAACACAGTTTCCGTTGACGCTGGCCTGGACCGATAAGATTTAACTTAACTCTTTGCTGGGTAAGTCTCCACCGCCGTGCGCACTCGCTATCTAGAAGTAATGAAAACCTGCTATATTGATGCTTCCGAAATCCAGAGAGGAACAAAAAAATAGCTATTGCGGTAACTTCCTGCTACATTCAGGGCCTCGTGTAGCGTTGAACACAAGGCCATTGACGTAGTGTAAAATACAGAGTTGCATCTGGCGTCTACGACTCTTTAGGCTTTATAGAGGCGGATTGGTGTTGGCAAGGGGCCAAGTACGAAAAGGACGCGCTCAAGTAAAAGCCTGAGCGCAGACGAAGGTACACCGGTCAGGAAACTAATGCGCTGCGGTTACTCTACCCCTGGCGTAAGATACGAACTGATAGATGATGAGAATGACCTGAGATGCATCTGATTCAGCGATGCGCCTGCGTTCCAAACGGACAACTCTACATGAGGCTCAAAGTTAAGGGTACTGCCAGACAAGGCCATGTGGTAAGGAATGACAAGGGCGGTGTGCAGAGACACACCGAGGGGCTCTAACTTACCAAAACACAAAACAAAACCTTACCTGGAAATTTTGTAATTATTACTTGTGGGTGTATATTTCGAACCTCCCACTATATTCTCATCATCTTCATCATGATCACCGTGATCATTTATTTGTGAGGCGCCACAGATTCCGCAGCGCTGTGCAGTCGGCCATACGCAAACAGAACATAATACAAATAAATATTGTATTGGAGAATGTTCTGTATCACCCGGCTTCACTAATATCTCTGACAAATGTGCAGCCGGTTAAAGCTGAAAAACGATTCCTTTAACGATTCCTTTAAAAGTGGAAATTAATTCCAGAGCAGATATGAACCAGTGAAGATTAAGCTGGACACATATATAGTGATCAGCCTGGGAAAATGGATTTCGATACTTCTCTATATGTCCAGTGGTGGAAGTGGGGGGTATACGGACATTGATTGCTCCCCTCTTCGTTGATGGGGGGGGAGCAAGTAAATTAAATAATCACGTGACTGAGGCGCCGGCACCCCTCCTCTCTGCTCCGTTCACATTGAATGTCGGGCGTGACATCATCACGCCCCGACGTTCAGTGAGGAGAGGCGCAGAGAGAAGTCGGCAAGAGGACAGAAGAGAAGAAAGAAGCCAATAGAAAAGATAAATGAAGAAACGGAAGCAAGGGGGAGTAAAGGCAGCATGAGTGTGAAAAAGGGTCAAAGCAGCATGGTGGGCGCAGTGTGATCATTAGGAGACACAGAATGGTGATGAAGGGACACAGTAATGTGTGTGTGATGACACAGCGGACTTGTGGCAATGTAATGTGTGTGTGGTAGGTGGTGGCTAACTAATGGGTGCTATTTTGTTTGTGGGGTGATGGTGGGGCAATTTAATTTTATAGTGGGGACTATTAATTTAAAAGCTATTAATTGATTGATAGCTTGTAATAGATAGATTAATTGGGCTATTAATTGAATGTGGGGCTGAGTTTGAGGAGCATGAGGTCTATTTATTAAATATGAATTATGTAATGGCAGTGACGGTTGCGGGATATAGGTATATTTATTATACGTAAATGCTATTAATTTATTGCTGGGGCTGTCTAGAGGGAGGGAAATAGGTTTATTTATTAAATGTGAATACTATTACTTTAATGTTGGGGCTGGAGGAAGGCCTAAGTATTAATCATGGGTCCTATTGATTTAACGCCGGGACTGGTTGGAATTTTCTAAATGTACCCATTTTTTCCCCCAAATAGGGCCCCCAACATTCCAGGCTCCAGACAAGCCGCAACTAAAGAAAACAGCAGCCACAGGTGGTAAAATGTTCTGAGTCTAGTGGGACAATCCCGATTTTTGATGACTGTTCTGCCCAATCTAAGGGGGCAGGTCAAGGCTGTGTACTCTTTATATACACAATGCATTCTTTATATACTACACTATGGTGCTAGCTGTCCTTCGTGGGTTTACCACTCCTCCTCTAGTGTCTGGCCTCGCCTCTATGATGGCTGGCCACACCCCCTCTGGTGGGCCCCTAGCATTGCAGTCCCCCGGTGGGCCCTTCATGCCCCAGTCCGATACTGGGGTATGTCATACTGACACTTCTCCTACTGCCTTCATTGTAACACTATCACATTGCAGTCACATATATATATATATATATATAGTGGTGGGCTGCAGTTTACACTACTACTCGTACGGGCAGAACAAGCACAGATCTGATCAGTCGGTGATCCAGGCAGTCGACTACATTACATCCTTTGATTTTAATGTTCTTATAATACAGTCTGATCATGTGCAGAGTTTTAAGACCTACACACATCAGGCAAACTGATAAAAAGTTCAACCAGATTATCAGCAGAGATCACCTTGCCGTGAGTGAGCATTATCTAAGTGTGCGAACGAATATCCCTGTGTTTTGAAGATAAACACTAAACGGGTAGTAAGCCAATTAAGACGAAAAATATTTGCATACTTGTAATCACTTGCCGAAAATCTCTCCCATAAAATCTTGATTGTTTTTAAATGTTGGTTGGAAACATTATGAGGAATGATATCGTTTTACAGCGTGTCGTATATACTTTGCCAAACTGAAGGTGCGCATAACTCTAACTTTATCCCGGGTGTCACGAAAAGTTCTGAATCCCATCATCTAATTAGCTAGAGTGCATTTGGACGCCTATTAAAATTCACCTGTGCCGGGCTTTTCATTTATCATGATTATGTATCTGCAGCCAAACCAAGAGAGGTGCTACTTCTTCATTTAATACAAAGGATGATTTATAACCTTGACTGTTTTTAGTAATGGTCTACAACTAATGGACAGTTTTGCATGAAAAATCACTCATCCTCAGTGTAAAATGAGACATGTTGTCCTTTCATGTAGAACATTTCTCAGTGATTCGTGGAACAGATGAAACCTGTAATATTAATTAATCGTCCCGACAGCGTTTTCTCAATCACGGAAATGAAGCTTTTACTAACATACTCGCACCACTTGTTGCTTCACTTTTATTTACCTTTCAAGCCACTGGAATAATGAAGCACAAAATAAAATCATTATTTTTATTAAATATTCTGCATTTTCAGCCAAAATGTGACGTGCTCAAGGGATATTCTTCAGCTGCTTGAAATTGCATGGATGTAACTACTATAGCTGCCTTACAATTACAAACCCAGGAAGGATGGCAGTATGATTTCACACACAAGAAGGCTGGGACGTTTACAGATGGTGTTAAGAAGGGTTGTCCAAACCAGTCCCCAGGGTCACGAGCATCCAAATATTAGGATTTTGTGTAATTAACAAACAAATGTCTCTAGAGCAGTGGTTTGCAGCTATCTCCAGATGTTATTAAACTGACAGCTCCAGCATTTATTGCTAGCCAACAGCTGCAGAGGTATAGACAGGAATAGATATAGCATTAGGCATTGCAGGCTTGTGCCTAGGGGAGGCAAAGTCTAAAGGGCAGCTCTTTGTCTGCACTATGTACACGTCAAACCTTTTATCTATGAACTTAAGGAATGAGAGAAACCAACTCATGAAAGTTTTTCAATGAGGTTGAGAGATGTTAAAGGAACTGTTTTGGAGCAGGATTGCCAGAGGAATATGGTGCCTGATTCGTTAAGGAAAGTTAAGCAGAAAATTGAGTAAGTTTACTTACTTAAGTTTTCTGGACAAACCATGTTATAATGCAAGGGGTGAAAATTGGTTTATCATTTTGCACAAAAGATAAATATTGGCTGTTTTGTCATGTAGCACACAAATACTTGATAGATTATTTGTACACTGAAATTTAAAGTTGATCTAGGACATGCCCTATCCCAAATATAAATCTGCCATCACATTTTAAATTTACCTCCCCCTCCAATGCAAGATGGTTTTGCCTTACTACTTACATTTGCTTAACTTTCCTTAATGAATCAGGCCAATGATTATATGACAAGAGGATAAGTTGATCCCCTTTTTGTTCTACTCTATGACAGGACCATCGAGGCTTTGTGAGGTACCGTGTTCAAGGCGTTCAATTTATTGTCATTTGTTTCTGTTTTCAAGAAATTGTTGTAAAATGATATTTAAAAGTAGGTGTAGAGCAATTCCACTTAACGAATCAGCCACAAGTTGGTTGAAGGCCACTGAAATGGGCAAAATGTGAAGATATCTGAACGATTGTGAATTGTTATAATCATCTTTACAGAGTACCCAAAGAGGAGAGTATAAGAGAAGTAAATTATTTGATATAGTCCTATACTCCAGTAATTATACCAAGAGTGAGAAAAATACTCGTTATCACATTCCAGCTGTACGGATTTATATTACAATAAAAAGTAATTGATCTGATGTGGCGCTCCACTCAGTGTGCAGCCTGATGTATGTAGAGGAGTATCCACTATTCTCCACAAATAAATCACAGACATAAAATATAGTTAACATACACTAAGCGCTCACCTTCTCACATCTCACAGGAGATAGGAACTCCTATACTCCCTTCACTGGATAGATGACCATTATCTCTCTCCTCAATTGGAGTTCCTATAGTCTGAAAATCAGACTCATGGAAATATAAAACAAATGGAGAAATAATAGTGCAGATTGTCTAAAATGAACATATAAAAGTCCACAGAGCTCCCGGAAAAAGAGTATATTCTTCAACCTCGTGATGAAAACGAAGGAATATCACCGTAATTCTTGTGACTTTTTACACCATCTCCCCCAAAGGTATATGCTTACAAGATGTTGGCTTTAATAAAGCATCTCTAGTAATCCTTCCTGTGTACCGCTTTCAAGTTCCTCCACAGAGTAATAACATGAAGTGCCAGATAAAAAGAAAACAAAAAAAAACACCAATCTGGTGCATTATCATAAAACACCATTTAATAAAAATGTATTATCTCCACACAGAGACCTGTACATATAAAACATGATATCAAGGATATCCCAAAATGGTAATGTGTATACTCATACCAGATAGATTCAGGATATTCGCATGAAAATTCGTCACATTGTGGACTGATATTGTGGAGGAAATTTTCATGCAAATATCCTGAATTTATCTGGTTTTCATCACGAGGTTGAAGAATATACTCTTTTTCCGGGAACTCTGTGGACTTTTATATGTTCATTTTAGACAATCTGCACTATTATTTCTCCATTTGTTTTATATTTCCATGAGTCTGATTTTCAGACTATAGGAACTCCAATTGAGGAGAGAGATAATGGTCATCTATCCAGTGAAGGGAGTATAGGAGTTCCTATCTCCTGTGAGATGTGAGAAGGTGCGCGCTAAGTGTATGTACGGATTTATATGCCTACATATTAGAGACGGTTAAACACATTGTCATAACAGCAATGATTACCTAAACCTGTAAAACATGGATTAAGAAGCAAGATATTGACTGTAAAAGACCTGCTTCATCAAGGTACGTATCTGTCGATTTTGAGCGTATTGCACGCAATTTCACTCTGCGAATGCCCAGAACCGAGAGATACGTCCGTGAACACAGCCCTGTCTGCTGCATCTTCGAACGCAACGGACACATACTACAACCTATGATTTCGGGGAGTGAACGAGGCAGCGAATGGGGTGTTTTGCTGTAGTTAATGTACAGTCACGACATGCCAAACTCAAACACACGCAGCCGCATCCAAATCAAGCTCTGGGCATCTCAAAGTGACTTGTTTTTCTGCCGCATCTAGTCCTGATCAGTAGTGATGACGGCTGTATATGCATGCTATAACATGTGTATGCAGCTATAACATGTGTTTGCAATCATGAGCAACTGTAAAAATGTATTTTATGCCAGTAGACATTAACAACATCCTGCAGCGATTTGTAGAGCACAGCAAACCTACCCCGATTTCAACAGCGCACGTATCTTTAGGTCCGTGCCTTAATGAAATTGGGAGTACGCAAAAGCCTAAATACATGTGTTTAATACTAAACGCGGGTTGCATATGGAATGCATGCTTTGATGAATCAGGGCTAGAAAGTCACAACCTTTAGTGAATTAAACGTGTGTCCCTTTCTTAAACCCAATTATATTCTCCATCTGCTCTACATATGTTTTACCTATATATTACAGATGTGTGAAGTTGTGGTGACATTAGGCGGGCCAGGATTTTGTAGCGGAACAAGCCATAGAGGTGCTGAGTTCCAAAGATACATTCTTGAAGTTCCACTTTTGCTTTTCCATTCTTCTGAACGCCATTCCGCTCTGTCTTTGTACCATCGCGTTTCGCAGAGCTTATAGTCTATAAATGGAGCTAGGGTTGACCATTCTGCAGTATCATTTGGTTGGGGTATAATAGGGGGTAGTTCAGGGGGAACAAATATGTATAGAGGAATTCTGATTGCAACAAACATTATAGAGAGAATTCCATGTACAAAACGAGTGTCCAAATTTGGCTGGAGAAAGCGCAAAATTGCGCAACTAATTGTTCCAGTGGAACAATTTTGAAAATTTCTCTTATTTCTATTCCATATGTTTCACTTAAATTAAATTTGGTTTAAAATACAGTCAAATTTCCAGGTGTTTTCCAAAATCACCAATCAGTTCTTCTCTTCAAAGACTTGTTCAATTTTTTTTCAGCTCCAAACAGAATTACATTTCTTGTTAAGAAAAGACTCCTTTGTATTCTGTTCAGATACCCAATTGCTGCTTTCACTGTGATTACCAATGGGATTTATATGCGATACTGTTTGGGGTCTTTAGATCCCAGAATACCAATGAAAAAATCCTTTTTCCGTGAAAAGACAGTGTTTCCAAGCTCATTAGCATCAATCTGAGCCATCATGGCGAAACGAGTAAGTAGCAGAACTTTCTCAACATCTGCTTAATCAAATCCAACAACGTCAGTCAGCCATTTAGTATGTTGGCAAATAAAACATTGAAATTCATGTCATGATTTCAATATGGTTCGGAATGGAAGGAAAATAAAAATAAAATAAATGCCTGACAATGAAGGAAGAAACAATTTTATGCATATATGTCTTGTAGGAATACAAGACCATGGAATTACTTTCTGTTCCATAGATATTTGATTGTCGTCCCTGTACGATTCCTTGGTGGGAAATATGAGTTTTATTGGACCCTCTGTCTAAACTGATATTTAGCTCAGTAATTTAGACCTTCCTGTGAGAGATTAAAAATTATGATCTTATAAGTTATTCATTCCTACAGCTCGGAAAGGCATGCGAGAACTCCTCAGGGCGTACAAAGTCCCACATGTAGAACAAAGCAACAAAGGTTTCATAGGAGGATATATTCTTAACACCGATTACCACTGAGAGACCTTTATTTAAATACAGGTTTCACCAGTTTGGGTTCAGAGATCAAATATTCTTCCTGTGTAACCGGGGCAGCCAGAAATACATTTTTCTTCAATTTGCAGTCAGTGAAATACAGAATTTGACCAACAATAAAGGTGTCTTGATCTCTCCTGTTCTCACCTTCTCTTGACTGATATGAAACCCAGGTCTCATAAATAGCATTCTTGATCAACGCATACTAGTTCCATATATATGTGAAGCTTTTTTAATTCTCCAATATATACATCTGGAATACAAATCTAAATTCAATCCATTTGTGCCTCTATAGGTAGTAAATGGCAAATTGTTTTGCACAGATTTTGTACAACTATTATATTTTGGTATGGTCCGAATCACAGAGTAACATAGATCAGGGCAAGTTTAACTTAAAGTAGCAATCCCACATAAAAGGTTTTTTTCTTTACATAACAAGCTAAGTACCTATTAAGCCTGCATCTCTTAATCATTTTTCTTGGCTGTCCTTCTACAAATCATTGTCTCTTTTTCAAAATATCTCTAGAGGTTACAAAATATGTCTGCCAGTTACAGAGACACAGGCTCCCGGCTCTCAGCATGTCACGTGAGGGGGGAAAGAGAAAGGGAGTATTTTACAATACATAGAGCAGACAGAACTCAGAGGGAAGTTCCAAAGCGCCTCTGCTCACTACATCATGTGCCATGTGACTGTGGTTGCCATGGTAGCCCATGACCATGCACAGAATTATAAATCATTAATAGCAGCCAGAAGAAGCAAACCAAGGAAAATGGTAGATACCATGATTATTCTTATTAAGGACAAAACTATGGATAGCTGGTCTTGCCCTAATATAGTAGCCCTTTTGCCTTATAAAACTAGTAACTTCATAAAACCTCAGGAGAATGATTCTCGTTCTATCAGAAGCCATTAGACATTAGTTTACCAATGAATAAATGCATAACTAGAGTTTATTGGAGCATGTCCTTAGCCCCCCTCCCAGATTAAAGTGTCTACATACATATATAAAACTTAATTATGGCCACAATTAGTCACTGCCACCTATGACATGAATTGCTCAGTTTTCAACTCACAACTTGAATCATTCCCATTTAAGCTGCTGAAAATCTTTCATCTGTTCCCAGGAGAGCGAGTGAAACCGTTCACTTGTTTTTAAATTCATCTCGCTGAGCAACAGAACTTGATTAAGAAGGATTTATGAAACCTACACCATTTGGGAACGAATGTTTCATCTCCATCCTAGTATTTTTTCTCAAGATTATATTTGCTAAACACACCATTAGAGGAACCTGTAAGATGTGACCACTCGCCTGTGTGATCAGCTCCGTCCCGCGGCTCGCACACTTAGTTTGGCGTGCAAAACTTTGCTAAACATAACAACAATGATTGTACATTATCGTTGTTACAGTGTGGGGATCATGGTTATTCTTTCCATTATTAATCTATCTTTAGACTTTAATAGCCACGTATTGCTAAGCTGAGGCTATATAAATTACGTATATATGCCTACTGGGATGCAGTTTTAGGTAGTAAAGAAAATTGAAAATATACATTTCCTGCCAGGCTTCTCTTTTGAATAAAAACTATGTATAACAGAGCAGTAGTTTTCTGAAACCAAGCTCTCCAGAATGTAATCTGGTTGTCTATTGTGGCCGAGTGGGGACAATCTTTATGTTGTGTTTTTATTAAATTCAACTACTCTTCATATTGCATGAGATTACAAAGCAAAAGGTATATTTTTATATAGAACACACCGAGATACCCTAGTCAGCATAGAGATTAACAACTGGCCAGTATCCAGTCCCCCTCTCAAGATATTGAAATTCAGAACATTATCTCTTATACTACGTCAGATTATTTCAAATGCTTCCCAAAATACTCCTTTCATCTATGTGGTTGACAATGCTAGCCAATCAGAACATGGAAGAGGGTCAACTCATCCCGGTCATTGCAGAAGAAAGCGGTGGTAATCGGAATACTGATTACCACTATTCGGACAACTGGGATTCCCACATAAAATACCCGATGGCAGAAGAAGACGAATGAAATAGAAGCAGACTTATCTGAAAGGCGACGAGGGAGATGTCGATTGTGACTGGAGACCTGTCCGGCACTGCAGTGTGACGTGGGCGCGACTTACTTCAATGGTAATTTAGAGCGGCAATGTCTGGACCCCCACAGGCTAACTGCTTGAACACTTAGCCTACGGGGTCCGGACATTGCCGCTTTAAATTACAATTGAAGTAAGTCTCGCCCACGTCACACTGCAGTGCCGGACAGGTCAAGTCCAGTCGAAATTGCAGCCTGTGCCACCATCCGACATATCCTTCGTCGTCTTTTAGGCAAGTCTGCTTCTATTTCATTTGTCTTCTTCTGCCATCGGCTACTTTATGTAGGAATCCCAGTTGTCGGAATACTTCTAATCGCTCAGCCGTACCCAACCCAAAGAGAGACGGCTTCAATACATGAAGTCCCTCTGCTAGAGAGAATGTTTAGCAAAATTAGGCAAGCAGTTTCCTGAATGTCCTTAGTCAAGGTGACTTCTAGTTAATTTGCCTTTACACCGCTTGATATTTCACATTGCAAGCTAAATCCTAAAGTGGACCTCTTGGGGTGCCCGCCTCCTACCTGCTCCTCAACTTAATGCACAGCTAATCTTTGCCAAAATAAGAAGGACAGATGGTATGATTAAAGCACAAACAAAAAATATCCTTAGTGACGGTGACTTTTCCTTCAAGAGAGAAAAACAAAAAAAGCAGTGATAGCAAAAAGTAATAATAAGAATAGTAGAAGAAAATATGAGAGAATGTGTACACGACTCTGATTTAGGGAGGCAGAAGTCCCTGGTGCTAGTTGTTCAATATTATAACAGGCGGCAGGGGACCATGGGTATGACTAAATAAAAACGGGTTGGGTACGAATTAACGATCGTTGTAAGACTGACACTTAGTTTAACAACCAAAAATGTCCGAAGATGACTTGGGCGACATAAAAAAAAGTAGACTGTCCTAAATAATGACGACTGATCTATCCGACAGTGTTGTGCAAAAAAATTCGCGAGCACAAGTAATGACAGCATTTAATAGTTTTAAAGCGGCAATGGCGGCTCATGATGTCTAGCCCAAACCCTAACCCAATCCCGATCCTCTAACACGATCCCTAATTCGACCCCCAACCCTAACCCGATCCCTAAGCCTAACGCGATGCCTAACCCTAACCCGATCCCTAACCCTAACCTGATGCCTAACCCTAATCCGATCCCTAACTCGATTCCGAAGCCTAGCCTGATGCCTAACCCTAACCTGATCCCTAAGCCTAACTCGATGCCTAACCGTAACATGATCACTAACCCTAACCGTAAACCTACCACCGTAACACCACTCGCCGTAGATGACAGGTGGCCTTGCCGCTCTAAAAGTGGCGGGCCGTATCTCTTTTAACCTTAAGGTCATATGTATGAAGTAAAGGAATCAAGGCGATATGCAACCATCTTCCATCCCATTGGTAATTGTCTTCTCTCAAAAGTAGTCTTTATTGAACCTTTAGGAATGAAAATAGGTGTTGGTTATTGTTTTATTCTGGTTAGAACCAAAAAGGAGACACATTGCTTTATATGGACTGAGCAACTATCACAGTTTTCATTTAAAAATATGAGAACCCTGTTTTATCTTTAACTCCTTCTTGTCCAAGAGTTTTATGTTCTCCTATGCCTCGATTAACAGACTTGGCACCCCATAGAGATAGGCTAAAGGGTTTAGCAAAGTCTGAAGGTTTCTGAATTTCAATGATTCAGTGCCAGTGAATCACTTCGTCAAGGTAATCAAGAAAAAGAAAATCAGAATTTAAAAAAATTCCTTTGTAAATATGTAATTTATTTTTACAAAAAGGAGTTATTTAAATTATAATCAGTATTTTATTCCGTTCTTTGAATCTACTTCTTTGTATGAACCACTAGTCAAAGATTTAGGAACAGTTAAAAATAGACCAATTGACCTGGTATTGAGAATCGTTTGATGAACTGAATTGCAACAAATTTGTTCACCTCCACAACCCAAGAAAAAGTATAAAGTGACTTATATGAAATAACCAAATATAGGACCTCGTAGGTAATATTATCTTCTATGCATGCCCAAAATCTGTCAGACATTTCAGATATATCCTGAAATCAATATACTGTGATATTTCTTTGTTACTCTTTCTTTGAATTTTGCAGTATGCACAGAATTTCTCGTACCCCCTTGGTGTAGTGTCCCCCACCCGGAGATCTATTGAACATGCCACATCTCATCACTTAGCATTGAATAATTTTTTAGACATATTACAATATATTTTAGTGTTTTTAAAGCGTTGTTCCCTGAAATAGAGTTTACTGCTGAGAAGGTTTAGAGTTGAATGAAAAACACTGACTCACCTGATTTACTTTCTTTAGAACTCTGCAAAAATTAAGAAATGTTCTTAAGTTTAAAAAAAAAACAGCTACTGCTTTTGCATAAGATTGTGATCTTTGCTTAAATCATGGGGATTAACAAGGAATTAAGCCGAGATTCAAACACCAGTCTCCTATCTCTACTCTGCCTTATTTCCGTCTCACTCCATAACCTTAGATTCCATTTAATCTCTTGCTTTGTTTCATACCTAGACTCTTTCTCCTGGCTATCTAAGGAAGTGTGATTGAGTTCAACACCTCTAATACATATTCCATCTCTCCTATGCATTTCATTCTCCGTTTTTTCCCAAGACTCCGCTATACAATCTGCCACCTGGAAAGTCTTTACCTTGAATATTTCACTCCCGCTCTCGATTACAAAGCGATTGATTTACAATGACTATGACAGAGCGTCAGCTTAGAGGACGACTAATTCACAACGTTTCAATATGTTGCGCGAATATAATTGATGGTTGACATTTGTTTTATTTCACGAAAACATACTGTTGCAAAGAGTATTTGTTTATCATGCTCCCCCAATTAGTATTTCGATTTGTCTGTTTTTATCTAATTTAGGTACGAGCGTTGCTGACCATAAGGAGGTCTAAGGGCCGTTTCTCAAACACTCTAAAATGAAGTATAATGATAATGGTTGGCTTTGCCTCACTTCACCATAGTAACCTAGCTATTTATCAAATCCTGAAAGACACAGTTGATTAATTGGAGCTAATTATAAAGAATTCCTGATTAATTGCCACTTAATAAGGACTTTGTCAGCACAATAGCCAGTGTGTCACAACCAAGCATGTTATAGAGCCCCCCGTGTGGGGGGTAATTAATACAGGGCTGTTGATCTTGCACCTATGTTGGTACCACATAACCAAAAAGAAGCCTGCAACCCCCCTAATATATTAGTAAGTAACTCCGTGCACTGGTCAGACTGGACTGATTAACATGATTTATTTGTTGTTGGGATTTTTTTTTTACTTTTCTCTTTGATGATTTCTGTTAATCTAACCAGACTATACGCTAGTTAACATTATTAGGGGGACTCTCACGCTGCAGGTTTACCAGAAATGATGTTAATTAGACCAGGCTGTCTGGTGCTGGGATGGATTAAATTACTTTGCAAAATGTGTAACAAGTGAATGCAAATCGACACAATTCAGAATGATAAATAGGTGAAGTGTATTGCATTTACTGAATTGACTTGCAAAGCCTTCTTGACACAGAAGGTATTCACAGGCTCCCTGCAATAAAAAAAGCACTGCCTCACAAGCCCTCATTTAAGGAATTGTTGGAGTAGAAATGCAATTTATACCTTATGTATATATGTATGTCATACTTGCCAACTCTCCCGGATTGTCCGGGAGACTCCCGCATTTTGCGAGAGTCTCCCGGACGAGTAGGGCAATCTCCCTGATAGGAAGGGGGAAAAATTCAGTTTAAACGCCGCGATTCACCCGGAATCGCGGCGTTTAGCCCCGCCCCCGCTGTAAAATGACGCGATTTGCGTCATTCCGTCACGGGGGCGGGGCCAAAATGACGCGATTTCGCAGCCCCGCCCCCTGCACGCCCACGTCCCAGCCGGCATCTCCCGGAAAAAGAAAAAAAAATGTTGGCAAGTATGATGTATGTACACGTATGTAAATCTTATGTCTATATGTGTATAGAGATACAGACAGATACTGTACTTAGGACTATATAGGCAACTTTCACATAGCTGGTTCACTTTTACCATTGAATATATGGAATGATGTATTATAGGTTGTGGGATTTGTAGCCTGCCCATATACAACAACTAGTAAGTAGAGATGTTCACTGACCCCCGTGTTCTGGTTTTGGTTTTGGATCTGGATTAGCTTCGTGTTTTGGTTTTGGTTTTGTCTAAACTGCCCTTGCGTGTCTTGGTTTTGGTTTGGATCCCTATTTTTTTTCTAAAATCCCTATTTTTCTTGCTAAAATCACATAATTTTGCTTTTTTTGTCCCCTACATCATTATTAACCTCAACAACACTAATTTCAAGTCAATTTTGACCACCTCACAGATCACAATATTATTTTCATACACTTTCAAACAAATACTGCAGCGACCTGGCTGGATGGTAAGCGACAGAGCAATGACACAAACACACGGCAGTTCATAGCACATCTAGGACACATTGGCACACGGCAGTGGCAGAAAAGAAAAGTGGTGCAAGATGGAATTGTCCTTGGGTCATGAAATCAGTTATGGTTCATTTGACCGCTCCACCCGTTGCTTATATAACTGTGGTAATTCTACAGCTAATACATGGCAACGAGTGCTGACCCCCCCGCCCCCCGGGATGTGTGCTTTTATCAGACCCAGACCAGTCTAGGGTGCCAGACAATGCACTAAAAAGAGCAATTGTAATTCACAGCAAAAGCAAGTTCATCACTGAGCTTCGAATCAGCCCCAATTCCCCAAAGATTATAATTTAGTTTGGTACCTTTGACGTAAAGTGCAGATTATAAACACTTTAGGCGACACTGATAAAACAGCAGCAGTGGAAGGTAATACATATACACGTCTATTTAGACAACCATACTTCCATACTTACATTACTGTGGCTTTACAAATGGCTAGACAACTGTGGTCAGGATTTGGATAAAAATAATTCCACACATAAGAGTTGGATTTTTTTGGTCTTATGTCCAGGCCTGACAATGCCTTTTCACGTGCAAGAACTGCTACCACTGGTGCAGGACTTACACAAACAACATCATCCTCCTCAACATCCTCATTAGCGCCCTCGTCAGCTACACAAATATCCCCCTCATCCTGTTGCAATTCCAAAGTGGCATCCTCAATTTGTGTATCACCGGCTACACTCTGGCATTTCTGCCCCATCTGGAGAAATGCTGAAAGGGGCCTTCTTTATGGGTACTCTATCAGAAAGGTCAGTATTACACATAGCACTCATGGATGGACTCTCCTCAGGGATTTGTGTCATTTTTGAATCAGAACATACATTTTCCTCTAATGCCTAACTGTTTTCTTCCAGATCAGCTTTTACATGTAAAAGTATTTGTACACCACTTTTGGAGTCCAAATGACAAGGTCTTGCTTGGTCATGACTGACCTTACAAGAAGATGCCTCAGTGACAGTTGCAGAACTCGCACTCATAGAGAAAGGTGAAGGCCTCATTCTTTCCTTGCCACTGCGTGCGTAGAATGGCATGTTGGCAATTTTTTTTTTTTTCTGCAGATAACTTTGCCTGGATTACAGGTTTTTTTTTCTTGACTAAGGTAAAAGGTGTTTTTTACATTTTTGTTTCCCTGACTTAAAAACACTACACACTTTAACATGGCTTTAGCAGATGACGTAGAGGGATTACTATCATCATGACTGGTGCCAGCAGCTGCTTGGTGCTCCTGGTGTTCTGTGTACTGCTGTGAATCCATTTTGATAACACAGTACAATGTGACTGCAGATTAAGAACAACACTGCCAGCCCTATTATTTCTATTTCAGCAATGACAATTAGCAATGGACCTCTCCTCTTTGTGTGTTACCTATAAAACACAGTACAATTTGATTGCAGATTTAGACCAAGGGGTACATTTACTAAACTGCCAGTTTGAAAAAGTGCAGATGTTGCCTATAGCAACCAATCAGATTCTAGCTGTCATTTTGTAGAATGTACTAAATAAATAATAACTAGAATCTGATTGGTTGCTATAGGCAACATCTCCACTTTTTCAAATTGGCTTCTGATAAATTGGATCACAGTGTGAGTGCTCGTGGGGTAGGGAAAATAAATTGTAAGCTCCACTGGAACACTGCCTGATGTGAATGATTACATATCCTCTGTTCAGCGCAGCATAATATGATTGGCGCTATATAAGTAAACAATAATAAATATATAGTTTTATTGATGCTATTACATGTTCGCTACAGTGGTGGAAGTGAGGGGTATACGGGGGTATATCATACCGTCACATCTCCTACAGCCTTCATTGTAACACTATCACATTCTAGCCATATATATATATATATATATATATATGAAAGAACACACAAACAGATATATAAAGTGGCGCTCACAACCACAACGTAGTCACAGTATGGTAATATAGTAAGCAGCAGAACAGTTCCAGATGTAGAATAGCTCAAGTATGAGCGGCAGCCACGATATCCTGTAGCCAGATGGTTAATCCGGAAATGAAGACACTGTAACAAAAGACAGGCAGGGCGCCTCAATGTGTATTACCACTTGTATAGTATAAATGGATGTAATATCATGCGTACCATTAGGTATTGATAGGTCGTCTAATCAGATAAGGAAGATCCTCTTCATAAATTGTTCCTCCCAGTTGGTAAAATAATGGACAATGCAAGAAACAGAATACAACATAGAGTAGTATTGTCAGGATGTGTAATCACACCACCTGTGAGATATATACCACCTATGGGACTTCCTTATCGTGCAAAAACACATATGCACAGAGATCAACAGTAGTGGCGGAGGCCAATAGATTATTGGGGGATCATCTGTCTTATAAAAAATTAGATAGAGATCCAACCACTGATTATATCTCTGATATAAGGGAGCTACTATCAAAAGGACTCCACGATAACATCTTAACCAAAGAGGAGTTTCAGTTTTTATTTACGTCTTGTCCGGTTACTCCAACTTTTTATTACCTCCCTAAAATACATAAGGATTTGTTGAAGCCACCAGGGAGACCGATAATTTCGGGTATTGATTCCCTTACCTGCAATTCATCTAAATATATAGATTTTTTTCTTAGAAAATATGTTACTTCTCTGAATTCATATCTCAAGGACACGACGAGTATCTTACAGATACTACAAGACTTTGTGTGGGATAATAGCTACCATTGGGTCACGATTGACGTACAATCTCTCTATACTTCTATAGAACATGAGAAGGGTATTGAATCCTGTAGAGAGTTTTTAAGTCAGGACAACTTTATCTCAGTAGAACACAGAGATTTTCTATGTGATCTTATTCAATTTATACTTTCTCATAATTACTTTAATTTCCTGGACACGTTCTATCTTCAAACATGGGGTACAGCCATGGGTACCACTTTTGCACCCAGCTTCGCCAATCTCCATATGGGAAGCTGGGAAGCTAAGTATATATATCAACTCAATCCTTTTTCAGATAAAATCAAGCTATACAAACGCTACATAGACGATATTCTACTCATTTGGAATGGTACTTGTGATGAATTTGAGGAATTCCTTGAATATATCGGTAGGAATGAGTATAACCTTAAATTTACAGCCAACATAAGTAATACACAAGTGGAATATCTTGACCTTGTGTTAACATCTAATGATACACAAGTGATTACCAAAAACTATATCAAGCCTGTTGACACAAACAGCTATTTACACTATAATAGCTGTCATCAGAGATGATGGAAGGAAAATATTCCGTATTCCCAGTTTAATAGAATAAAAAGGAATTGCAGTCACAATACTGATTTTGAGCAACAACTCAGGATTTATGTCGATCGTTTTAAAGAAAGGGGATACCCACAAAAAGTTCTCAATGAGGCTACTGATAAAATTAATAAAAAGGATAGGACTGAAACTCTAAAATATACTACTAAATCAGAGAAAGAGGAAATCATACCGTTTATTACGGAATTTAATAGTGGAGAACATCTGGTTAGGTCAACTATAAATAAACATTGGGGTATCTTGCAAAGAGATCCTATTCTCTCTACAATACTTCCGGACAAACCACTTTTAATATTTCGGAAAAATCGCAGTTTGAAGGAATTGGTAGCTCCAAGTCTACTTTCTAATAAGAAACCCAATGTGAGATCTTCTAGTTTTATACCTGATAGGATAGGATCAGTCAAATGCACTCATTGTAATGTATGTCAGTACATGAATCCAGCGGTAAACTTTTTTTACAATCATGACAACAGTAAAAAATTCAATGTGAAACAGCGGATGGATTGTTTAACAACCTCCGTTATTTATATGTTGGAATGTCCTTGTAAATTGAAGTATGTTGGTAAGACCAAACGACTTCTAAAATTACGTATCCAGGAGCACATCCGGAACATCAAGAATGGAGTTCAAAGTCATTCAGTTTCCAGACATTTTGCATTAAACCATAGTAGGGATCCAAAACATCTCAAATTCATGGCTCTGGAAAGAGTAGTTCTCAATCCAAGGGGAGGAGATCTACAGCGTAAACTTTCTCAGCGAGAAATGTTTTGGATTTTTCAACTAGGCACTATGACTCCAGCTGGACTCAATGAGAATTATGAGCTGGCCCCCTTCTTGTAGTCTGGTAGTTGGGGTTCTTTGATATATTTTTTGTAGTTCTAAACATTTTTCCATACCGTTATCCATTGTGGTGCAGTTCGTTACTTTTTCCAGGGTTACACATTGCAATATAGTGAATCCTAGGAATTATTTTTCACTATATAGCCACTATATACAATAGGCAACATAAGTGGGTTTTCACTTTTTCCATTTCCTATTTCCCCTCCCTTCCCCCTATCATAGGCTATCTGGTTTACACATTGGTAAACATTAATATCTTAGAAGGTACAGTCACTATATTGGGTCCATTATCAGGATGGTAATTTTTTGGGTGATATTGGTTTTATTAATTTTATTGCTCTTATTGATCACTGTAGTCAAGGCTTAGAGATATAACTAGTGGGTGTTATCCCTTAATATTAAAATATCAATGCTTGGTCAGATTGATGATATGCACTAAGTTACAAAGATTGGTATCTGTATCCGATATATTGTCACCAGATTTGAGGTTAGGTATATGGATATTGATTAACCCAATGTTTGACAGATTTTGATTAGGTTATATGTGATTATGTATGTGCATGTATATATGTGTTTTCTGTATATGTTTCATAATTGTGCATCACAGTATGCATATTTGGATGTTTTATTATTGATATTGCTGGCGCTATGGGGATTATGGAACATGTGTAACCATATCCTTTTATTGTATGGCGTGACTAATGAAAGCAGATATCTCGATATTCTGTTGGTGTCTGTTCACGCTGCACATGAAGGACTATTGTTCCGTTTTTGTAAATATGAATAAAGTTGTTCTGACGCATGCGCAGTTAGTGGCGGCATCTGCGCATGCGCCAAGATGGCGTCCGGGCTCTATTTAAAGCCGGTAATGTAGCGGTATAGGTATCTGCTGTTCTCCCGCTCCTGATGAAGTCCCGTTTTTACTGGGACGAAACGCGTTGAGCCTACTATCTACACATCTATCTGCACTCCTTGATGTAAGTGCATATATTTATTTTTTAATAAAGCGGTATTGTACTTTTTACACCTCCTTTCTTGTCATTATTGCTGCCAATGACTGAGATTTGAAGAGGGGGACTACACAACTGATCCTTCAAAGGATTGATTTTATGCCAACTTGTAGAGACCATCTGGTACGCAGTTTATATATTTTTATACCTGTTTTTGGGCTGGTACACATGGGTGTCCTATACATTATTACTGTTGATCTCTGGGCATATGTGTTTTTGCACGATAAGGAAGTCCCATAGGTGGTATATATCTCACAGGTGGTGTGATTACACATCCTGACAATACTACTCTATGTTGTATTCTGTTTCTTGCATTGTCCATTATTTTACCAACTGGGAGGAACAATTTATGAAGAGGATCCTCCTTATCTGATTAGACGACCTATCAATACCTAATGGTACGCATGATATTACATCCATTTATACTATACAAGTGGTAATACACATTGAGGCGCCCTGCCTGTCTTTTGTTACAATATATATATATATATATATATATATATTTTATTTTTTATTTTATTTTTTTCATTTGAGGCGGCACTCATTGATTTAAGATAAATTGTAGTTTGTATCAAAAGGGTGTATTTAACCTACTCCAACGTTTCAGTATAGTACTCTCCTCAGCGACATGATGTCCCTGGTAATGTACACATTATTTATAAGTGCCAAGCACCTGGACACTATGTGTATGTATATATATATATATATATATATATATATATACATATAAAAAATATAAGTGACTGGAGTGTGATGGTGTTACAATGAATGCTGTAAGAGAGATGGCGATATTTGATATACCACTGTATACACCCCTACTTCCTCCACTGTGTGTGATATATATATATATATATATATATATATATATATACAGTGATAGGGGTGTATACCACTTCTCCTACTGCATTCATTGTAGCTCCTCCCTCTAGTAGGAAGTGTGGTAAGTGCTTGTCTGATGTCTGGTGCAAGCCCAAGGCTGGGCCACCCTGGGCGGGGAAACTCCCCAGGCAAGCCCCAGGCCTCTGGGCCTGTTCTGGGAGAAAACTCCCAGGCCCAAATAGCTGTGCTTTTAAAATCTCAAGTTATTTCTCGGCCAGGTAATGTGGTGAATGTCACCAGTACAAGTGCAGGGATTGTGGGAAAAAGGAAAAGATGAAGAAAAGAAAGAGAATGTGACACAGAAAGTAATTACTAACAAGACAAAGGATTGGAATGTCAAACTAGCAACACACAAATGCAACAGCCTCAAACAAAGGGAATGCAGCAGCCTCTAGAAGAAATACAACAAATACAGGATAATCCAAAGGAAAGTACACAACAAAAACTGCAAAGAGCACAGGAGGGCAAATAGTGTGCAGCAAGCTCACCTGGTGTGAAAACAGCCTCTCCCCCAGACAGAGGAGAACATCTCTGGAAAGACAGACTATGCAAGAAAACCTGCAACAGCCAGTGATTGTAACCAGCCTGGTGCGCCCAGGTCGCACTCGATCCCAGTTAGATAGAGGTGATCTTGGGAACACTAATAAAGTAACAGTCTGTGTCAGTGGATCCCACTAAGCTGCAATCTGCAGAGAAGCCCTTGGTGCCTGTAAAGCAAAGTGCTGGTAAAGATTCAGTGACACACCCAGGATCCAGGCTGCAAGCTGGAGATTCTAAGTTCATAAGTTAAATACTGACTGTTTTTTCATGTAGCACACAAATACTTTATAGCTTATTTGTACACTGACATTTATAGTTGGTATTTGTGTGCTACATGAAAAAAGTCAGTATTTAACTTATGTGCAAAACAGAACACTCATTTGCACCCCTTGCATTGTAACATGGTTTTGTCCAGGAGACTGAAATAAGGATCCTCTTAATTTAAGATCCTTAATGAATCCGTCCCCAGATCTTCATGTGAATCTGAGTCTGAAGACCTCCCAGATGATACGCAGCTGCTACAGAAGAGACCAGTATTGCAGGAGGACAGTTTTTCTTTAAGGAAGGAGACTTGTACAAGAAGGGACAGACGGCAGTGGTAAAGCAGCAGAGACAAAGTGCAAGTCAAGTACAAAGACCTCTGGTCCCGAGGGACATTGTTAAACCATACTTGCCTACTTTTTAAATCTGTACTCAAGGAGATCGGAGTACAGATCATGTGACAGAGGGTAGAAGGGGGCGTGATGACGTAATTACGTCACTATAAGTCCACCCCTACCATAAAATACAGAAATTCAAGCTATTGAATAGCGGGGGCGGGGCTTAATTACGCAGTTACGCCCTGCCCTCCACTATTCTATACCGTGATTTTCGGCATTTTACAGAGTCGGGGAGGCTTCACTACTCTTCCGGAAGTCCGGAAGGACTCCCTGAAATTCGTGAGCCTCCCGAAAATTCCAGGAGGGTAGGCAAGTATGTGTTAAACAACCATTGAGTGGAGATGTCAGCACACCTCAGGAAAGTGGATCCCAGCAGAGAGATGCAACCAGTGGGACTCAGGAAAGAGGAGAAATATCTGAGCATTGTATACAAGAGACTCCTAGCATACATAGTGATAGTGCTGAATATATTGTGGACAATAATGGTGTTGCTACCGATGAGATAGAATATACAGATGGTAGTTTACAAGAGGTGGTAGTAAATGAGGGTGAGGAAGGTTTAAAATCAATATGGGATGTTGACCCTCAACAGAAATAGAACAATCAGTGAAGCAGTCAGGGGATCAGAATACTGAGATAGATGAGATGGAAGTCTCAGTAGAGAACACTACACTAGATTTCCCCCCTTTAACTGGAGTGGGACAGTCTCAGGTATCAGCAGATATACCCACAACAGGGAGTAGTCAGTCTGTACTGGATCATACACAGAATAGTACACAAGGAAATAATACAAATAGTGGATCTGGCCGGGTTCCTCCTAGGAATGCATGGAGCCGCGGGGCACCATCATTTAGTTCTAATATGAACTATACAGGTCAGGCTTTTAGGAGGAGGAATGTGGTCAGATTCAGGAACAAAGGTACCAGAGAGGAGTTGCCAGACAGAAGATATGTCATAAGAGAGTTATTGTGTCACCAGATGGGGTTTGTACCAGCAAACATATTGGTAGTAATTAACCTACCTGATAGGGGTATGATGTGAGTTTTAAACTTATGTCTGATCTGGATAGATTCTGGGCAAATTTCAGCAAGTTTAGGGATGCAGAAGGTTGGAATAAGATTAATTGTATTCCAGTCTCCAAGCCAGACACAGTCAATGTAACAATAATTTTTTGGAATGAAGCAGTGCCTCCAAAGGACATTGTGATCTGGCTCAGGAGGCATTGTGATCTAGTGTCAGACCTGACAAAGAATAAAGATACTGATGGTGTCTGGACTGGTGGTTGGAGGGTTTTGGTAAAACTGCAGCAGTATAACCATGTAACCCAACATCTGCCAAATTTTTTCTTCATTGGATGTGAGAGAGGGGTATGTTTTTATGTGGGTCAACCCAGTACATGTTTTAAATGTGGGAAGTTTGGTCATGTGGCCAGTATTTGCACAGTCCTTAAGTGTAATCCGAGCGGTGAGGTTGGTCATATAAGTGCCAATAGAAATGGTTCTTCAGGTTGAGCAACAGCCAGTTGAACCATCTTCTTCTGCAACAGTGTCTGTTTGTTTGTAAAAAGAGTAAGGGTATAGGGAATAGGAGGAGGAAAAAAAGATAAATCCTCTTGTAAGTCTGAAGGTGAATGGAGTCTTGTTCAAAAACCAGGGAAAAAGAAAAAGATTCAGGGAGGAGCAGGTGTAGAAGGAACAGTTACTTCCAATAGATATGAAATGTTATCTGAGACAAATACTGATGCCTGTTGGTTTAATGCAGTAGAATTGGAGCAGGAGATGCAAAGAGTGACACGGGAATGTGATATAGAGTCAGAAGATGACCACCAACTAAAAGAAGGTCTGTTCCTGAGAAGGGGCAAGTAGAGTCTGATATGGAAACGGGAGGTCGGCAAGGTGGCTCTGACTCACTAATAATGATGAGACTCATTTTTTTGCTGCTCTTTTTGTCCCTTGTTTTAACAGCAGATTTTTCCTTACCAGTGATCTCCGGTAATGTGAATAGCATTAAGGTCAAGCAAGCTAGACATGCAGTCTATGGCCATCTGAAATATTTGAATGCGGATGTGTTCTTTTTACAGTAGACACGCTTATCTACAGTACGTGAAGCTTCATTGTAGCACTATCACATTCCCATCACATTTTTCATACCCCCACTTCTAAATGTCCCCCCTGACCACTAATTGGCTGGATAGCAAGTGTTCACTAAAAGTGGAGGCAGCTTTAACAGATTGAGACCGCTGCACATCACAGCCATACAGATGATTTAATGGTATTTGGGGTACAGCAGCACCTTTATTATTATTTTGCTAAAACTGCATAATTTCAAGCAAACACTTTATAACGAAAATGAAACGCAAAAATACATCTTTTTTTCACACTTAAATACATCGTATTAATTGAACAATTTGCATTTTAATCAGCTTTATCACGTAAGAGTTTTGATTTAATATTAGTGTTTGGAGAATCTCTGACTTATTGATTTCCTTTGAGTCTTCCAGCCACCAAATGCAGTCATTTTTAAATTAAATTTCATACATTACAAAGAAAGTATTTGCATTTATTTGGACTAGTAATATATGGATATTTCACAAGCCGATACATTAAGCTTAGAAAACTAGGTTCTGAAACCGCGACAATAACTAGAGTATATTCATGCAGGAAAACTCAATTCTTTCTTTGCTGTCAATTAGAGACAGAGATGAGTGAAACATTTTGGCACATTTTGGAATTCGTCCAAATTTTATAAATAATTTTTTTTAACTCAAAACTTCTTTTAGAACTTTTTAGATGAACGAGAAAGAATAGGATGTTTAAACCATTTCTCCAAAACCAGCACTAGTCAACCACCATTTCATCATGGTCATCTATAATCTGAGATGATTGGCGAGACGTAACATCAGTTGAAGGAGCGGCAAGTGCCAATTCTTCAAGACTGGCTTCATCACTTAAAATGGTGAAGAGTTTGTGACCATGAATTGACCACTATGTTGGACAACTTCTTAAACATCCTGCAGGCCTTGACCACTCCAGAAGGCCCTCCCAGTCTTGAAGCCCTCTACAATACTTTAACCATTATGTCACGGCAATAAGGTTTCTGGAATCCGTCTTGGGACCCCTGGGACTAGCTGTGGCATGAGTGTAGTGGAAATTGGGAGGAGGAACCACACAGAAGATAGCTGGAATCTGTACACAAGCAGTTGGAATGAAGGTGAATCCACATGAAGAATAAATAACCAATGTATTTATTTCAGCAGGCAGAATTAAGCTGAATTCACACAAGGGTTAATGGTTTGCAGTTCACATAACAGCAACAAGATGAAGCAGCTGAATTCTCACAGAGGGTTATTGGTTTGTAGTTGATATAACAACAATAAGAAGAAGCAGCTGAATTCACACAGAAGGTTATTGGTTTGTAGTTCATATATCAGTCACTAGATGAAGCAGCTGAATTCACACAGAGGGTTATTGGTTTGCAATTCATATAACAGCCAGCAAGATGAAGTTGAACTCACATAGAGAAGTCCATAACACAGCTGCAGGATGTGGCTGAATTCCCTTAGAGGATAAATGGTTGAGACCTGTATACAGCAGGAGGATTCAAGCAGCAACCAGGATGAAGCTGAATTCAAATGAAGGGTTGAGTTCTGTATAGAGCAGGAGGATAGAAGCAGCAAAACAACAGCAACTGTGGCGATCTGGAACCAGGAACTAGCAAAGTGTTGCACTGGCAATTTGCTAAGTGTAGGAGGAGACTCTTATAGTCTGCAAAGGAAGCCAATTGGTGGATGAGATCAGGTGTTCAGACTAGCAAATGTCTCACTCAAGATGGCAGCCTCCAGCACTGCAGACAGAAGTCACGCTTGTCTCAGGATAGAATGTTGCATTCGACCAGGAGGGAGATGCATGGTGATATGGTACCGCCGAGTGGTGTAAACAGGACTAAGACCCCGATTTGTGACACATTAGACTTTCTAGTAGAGATTTTTGGAAAGGATGGGCTCTCAATCCCACGAGTCTTAGGTGGACAAAATACCTCTTCTTTCAAAATGGGGAGAGTCCCCCTTCAAACAAGTTGCTCGACCAATGTGATTTTAAATTCTATAATCCACTTCTATTTCAGATTTAGGAAATGGAGAGTTACAAGGGGAAACCCCTATTGATTACAGGCAGGAAGCATATTTCATTAAGGAGTGGCTGCCCAAAGTGGTTAACCCCTTTAAACCAGCCTTTCAAACAGTTTATTATTTGCATAATAATATCTCAGTCTTGCTGGGCAATTGCTTGCCCTATATAAATTTGGAAAGCCGCCTGAAACCCAGACAGACATGGGGAGCCACCTGCTAGCCACGACTAATGTTAGCATTCAAGAGTTCATATATGTCTCATTTTAAACTACTTGCTTATAGCAACAACATATTTTAAAACAGCAATTTTTGCAAAGAAACTTTTTTCGCTGTAACTCCAGTTTATATGAGAACATCTCTCTGTTTGAGCAGAGTCCATTTAGATGACAGTTTCACTCCCCCCCCCAAAAAATGATTTCAGTACATTTGCGATTCTCACTCCCAGAACGTGTCAGCACTTATTTGTAGCAGGCTGAGAACTGTAACAAACTCCCCACAGATTTTACAAAGGTCGAATAAGATCATTGAGAATCAATAACACATCCAATACGGTGTCATTCTCACTCACTGTTTATTAGACGTTGAAAAACACATGAATTTGAAGCCACAAACGTGATGCTCCCTCATTTATATTTGCGTACAGCGTTAACCAGAGCCAAGTGACTTTGCAGTGACTGTAAGCTGTGAAAATATTGTATTCTTTATGTACAAGGGATATACAAATTAGGAAACGCACTAAACAGTGTAAGAGATTATTGGCATGTCGGCTTGTAGTTGTGTCTATCTATTGCCACTAGTGCGGACTTGGTAAGTGGGAATTTGATTGTGACTTGTGATGCAAGCTGTGACTTATCAATGACCTCTGAATATCATAGTCTTCATTTCTGCTCTTGATACATAGCATTTCCCCATTGCCCAAATAGTGACTATATGCTATAACTTACCATTCTACGCTCCAGTGCCGCTCACTCTCTGCTGTCGGAAGCCACTCTCCAGGTATCGGCGGTCACATGACCGCAACTCTGGGCGGGGATTTCAAACTTGCTGGGCTATTCAAACTTCACTCTGACACTCGGTGTCGGAGCAAATTATATGCTTCCTGTATCCAGTTTCTTTGTGGATCCTTTGTGCTGGTTGATTTCTGATTCCCGTGTATCAGTGCGGCCTGTCTGACTATTCTGATTCTCCTGTGTACCGACCCGGCTTGCTGACTATCCGCTGCTGTTATCTTGTGCTCCTGACCCGGCTAGCCTGACCTTGCATTCTGCCTGCTGATTTTGCCTCTGCCGACTGATCATGTAACAAACCCGGAATCCATTCATGCTGAGACCGCCTCCTGATTCTGTACCGTGCCTATTGATTGTGTACCAAATCCAGTTGTCTGACTACGAGAACCTTATTCACTTCCTACAATTACCACTTAGACCGTCATCTCCGCCAAGTGCTTCATCTAGAGGCAGGCCAGTGGACCGCGACCTGGGAGTTCTCGGCAGCTAAGTCCATCCCACCTTGCGGTGGTCCTTGGTGAATACCGGGGAGCTTGTTAGATTCCGCACCAATGGTCGACCAGCGCCAATCTAGATTAACACCAGATCCTACCAACACTGTTACACTATAGCAGTGGTTCCCAAACTTTTGCAGTTCGCGGCACCCTTAGAGTCTCCAAATTTTTTCAAGGCACCCCTCCAAAATAATTATTGAGCAGTCCTGTTTTAGAAGTAGTTGGGTCAAAAAATTGTAATAAGTATTTAGGTCAGGACAGAAATACTTATTTAGTTGTATGCAAAAATGCCCCCTCTGCATCCAGACACTCTGCCCCCTCTGCATCCAGCCCCCTCTGCCCTCTGTCACGCTGTCCCCCCTCCTCTGCCCTCTCTCTCGCTGTGTCCCCCTCCACTGCCCCTCTCTTGCTGTGTCTCCCTCCACTGCCCCTCTCTCGCTGTGTCCCCCTCCACTGCCCCTCTCTCGCTGTGTCCCCCTCCACTGCCCCTCTCTCGATGTGTCCCCCTCCACTGCCCCTCTCATGCTGTCCACCCTCCACAGCCACTCTCACGCTGTGTCCCCCTCCACTTCCCCTCTCACACTGTGTCCCCCTCCACTGCCCCTCTCACGCTGTGTCCCCCCTTCACTGCCCCTCTCACGCTGTGTCCCCCCCTCCACTGCCCCTCTCACGCTGTGTCCCCCCTTCACTGCCCCTCTCACGCTGTGTGTCCCCCCTCCACTGCCCCTCTCACGCTGGGTCCACCTCCACTGCCCCTCTCACGCTGTGTCCCCCTCCACTGCCCCTCTCACGCTGTGTCCCCCTCCACTGCCCCTCTCATGCTGTGTCCCCCTCCACTGCCCCTCTCACGCTGTGTCCCCCTCCACTGCCCCTCTCACGCTGTGTCCCCCTCCACTGCCACTCTCACGCTGTGTCCCCCTCCACTGCCCCGCTGTCCCCCTCCTCTGCCCCGCTGTCCCCCTCCTCTGCCCCCTGTCCTCCTCCTCTGCTCTCTGTCCCCCTCCTCTGCTCTCTGTCCCCCTCCTCTGCTCTCTGTCCCCATCCTCTGCCCCGCGCCAGCCATAAAAAAAAAGAACACAGAAACTTACCAATCCGTCGGGCGCCGGGACCTAGCAGACTCCTCTCTCCCGCAGCTTGTTACTGACGTCGATATTCAGTGACAGCTGCAGGAGAGAGGAGGCTGCTGGGTCCCGGCGCCCGACAGATTGGTAAGTTTCTGTGTTCTTTTTTTTTTTATGGCTGGCCCGCGGCACCCCAGTGACAGCGCCGCGGCACCGCTGGGAGCCGCGGCGCACAGTTTGGGAACCGCTGCACTATAGTATTTTATTAGATGCTAGATTGGAAGCCCAGACCAGCAGATCGGTCACACGCGCGGCTGCCAACACCATAAAAAAGCAGCGTAAATTGAAAACGCTCATTTGTTTTCTCCACAAATACATACTTCCCAGCTGTTCCAATTTTGGTGGGATAGTCCCGATTCACGGACCTAAAAAGGGACGAGTCTTACATGATAGTGGACGGAATTTTTATGTTTTAGATCAGATGGAGTGTGAGTAGATTGGGGGGTGAGACTTATTTTGTCTCAATTTGGCAAGACTAGGGGCTAGATTTACTAAGCTGCGGGTTTGAAAAAGTGGGGATGTTACCTATAGCAACCAATCAGATTCTAGCTTTCATTTATTTAGTACCTTCTACAAAATGACAGCTAGAATCTGATTGGTTGCTATAGGCAACATCCCCACTTTTTCAAACCCGCAGCTTAGTAAATCTAGCCCTAAATGTCAGGAGGTATGCACATAGACTAGTCTAGATGTAGGCTGGGTCATCGACCCATGAAAATAGCATTTATTTTTTTACTTTTTTTACCAATTTTCCACCTTTTATACTGACACATTAATGTAAATCTAACAGGACCAGAAGTAGTAGCGTCAATTGGAAAATGGACTCCAGACCCAAAGATATTGTTGTGATTAATGCTAATTTAGTAGTGTCAAACAGTTGTCATGTTTTCACTTAAATGTTTTTTTCTTTATTAATGGGCAAAATTGTTACCAATCTTTTTTGTGACATAACATTCACTGATGCTTGGCAAATGTGTATGTACATATTTCATTATACCGTGGTCTGCTGTGTAAATTCAGGTTTTCTTTGGTATAATGGTTATGTTGAATTTTTTTGGTCTTTATCAGCTGTTTTGTTATGTGTCCGTTTTATCCCCATCGGAGAACTTTGACTCATTAGCACCATTTCTCTATTCTGATATAATTTCTCCTTTATTTCATAATCGTTATTAACTGTTTTCCCTAAAACTATTCTGACATTTTTGTGACCGACACACCTTCAATTTTTAAACAAAATGTAAAAAGAGTTCAGTGCTTTCAGAAACACTTTTTACTTTTTGTTTTATCTTATTATTCGTTGAAATAAAGAATTAAAGCACATTTATTTTCTTCTATACCTTCAATTTTGGCACCTTGTTATGATACTACTTTACAATAGATCTCCCATATCGCATATTGCTCAATATCTCATATCCCTCAAATATTGGATGAATTATAAAGAATTGGAGAAAACAGAAAGGGGTCAACTATATTTATAATGGTGGTAAATTAACTCTATATTCTATTTTTAAAAAAATTGCCTACCGTTTTGAACTACAATGTAATATACAAGTTCATATTCCCCAACGTCAAGGGTCATGTTCCTCCACTTTCTGTTTTCTTCATTTTTAGAGAAAACCCGCACTTGTGATAAGTTTTAGACATCATTTGAAGCAAAACCATATTTTTAATAAGCTTTGAACATGAATCACGTGTGAAATCCATTTTAATACTTTAGTCACTTTGAAAAACAAACCAGTTTTGTGTAATGTGTTTCTAATATTTTAGCAGTTGTGCAACTGCTAAATGTTGCAAGCTCATCATCACATTGTACTTCTTAGTCCATTGCTGATTATTAAACATCGTTAGATATGTTATGAGGTGTAATGCCCAGCATAGGACAAAGCTGGGATGTCAGTTCATCCTCAATATAGTTTTATTGATGCTGTCTCTAAGATTTCCTGGGCTTCTCTAATCGGCTGATCCCAACGCTGACACCAATTGCTGTTAGGAGACAGCAGAACTTTACTTCCTAGCTTGTGGAATTTTATACTCCAACATTTTAAGAAACATGTTACATTAAACAAATATCATAGTAAACTGCTGGTAATAGTGTTTCAGCATTCAGTGTCGATTAAAAGTAAGCAAAGTTAAAAATGTGAAGCTGTTTTACTGTAGAGTCTTTGTCTCTTTTATGCTTCTACAACCGTGTCTATACTGAAGCTTTAGCCTATTTTTAAACCTGAATAGGAAAAGTTAAGTTACAGGGCTTCTGAAATATATCGGATCTGAAAGTGAGACAAACATAAATAATTCTGAGGCTGGCACCTATTCTTAGTAAAACTGAAAAGTAACTCGTTCTTATGCATGCAATCCTAATAACCACAAACTTCAACCAACGCACTCACTAGAATTAAATGTGAATCGCTCATTACTCATCCAATCTCAGGTAACATTTTGATAAATGATTCATGTTTAGAATGGGCATGCCTCCCTTGTTTCTCCTTTCAGTGCGATCACTGTAAAATAAATGAAACGGTTTCCATCTGCAGGATTCGGATATATACAATTGCTCAGGTTCTCACAATCATCGTTACATTTCGGGGTGTTCATTTGTTTTGTTATGTGGATGGGTTTGAAACCCTACTCCCTGTTATCTAGAGGTTAGTCAAATACTATCCGGTGTGGCAGCTAAGTCCTAAAATATTGGTAGCAATAAGATACATATTAGAGACAAGTTAACCCGTGCATGATACTCATGCATTCTAGTCAAATCAAGCTACTTAAGGTGTTAAAAAGGTTCTTGTCATGCATTTGGGCCATAGCCCAGGCCTCCTCAGGGGAAGAGCGTTACTTCCCGACGTAAGCGCCCTTTTTTAACGTGGTTTTGTCCACATGTCACCACCTCATCATTCTTCTCCATCACCTCATCCTTCATTTTCATCGCCACATCTATCCAGATGTCTATCCAGACACAGGGATCTCTCTCAGCGGTCCTGAGTATCACACTCCTTTCGCTCTGTCACCCCCGGCAACCACCAACCACTCCCCACTGTCACCCCCGGCAACCACCAACCACTCCCAACTATCACTTCTCCTTCAAGAAATATATATATATATTTTTTAAATCTTTATAAACACTTTTAACAATTAACACATTAAATTAACAAATTAAAAACATCTTAATATACCAAATTTCAGCCCTTTCTGATTTTTTTTTTCCACACACACTAAGAATTTAGTAGGTCAGTGTATAACTCCGCCCAGCAGGTGGCGCTGCAGCTTGGATTTATTTTTTCCACACACACACAGACAGACTAACACACGCCACTAGACATTTATATTATAGATCATGTCATTATTTTCATAGGCTTTTAAAGAAAGCAGTCTGCAAAAATCAACAAATGTCACATGTCTATACAAGTAGAGAATGATATTACAGTACTTATCCTTCCTGGATTCTTCTAGAGGAAATTGATTGTGACTTGACGTGAGCTGTTACTTATCGATGGCGTCAGTGATACATAGCTGCCTTGCCTGATTTGCCTATTAGTTTGACATCCTACTTAGCCTTATTGTGACTCATAAACCATTGGAGTATAATGTATTTCTTTAGGTTTTATTTCCTCATTGTTCAAATTGCCCAAACGTTCACATCCACCCTTGTTTCCTTTAAGAGGAACCCATGCAATACAAAACAACCGGTGCAGATGCCTGACTTAATGAATCAATATCCTAATGATGTTGCTGCCTGGAATAATGGGAAGTGAAATCAGTCTTACAAGGAGATAAGAATTGTTGGAAAAACTGTACAGCTTAAACAGCTTAGACATGTAAAGAAAATGCACGTTTAATAATACAAACAAAATTAAATATGTTTTAATAGTTTATTGCCTAGGCTTGAAAGGTCTTATTTGAATGTGTTTTGAATTCTAAGTAACCGTTGCAAATTTAGAACCAGGAATTAGGATCGCGGGTGATTGGCAGTTTTGCAGTGGGCATGTTCATGACTTGATAAAATTTGGAACCATTTAAATAAATTTCAACATCACCAGTCTGGGGTTTGCGTTGTATGATCGCCATAGATTTGCTGTCTGCATGTTAAATGCGCCAGAAATTGTTGGCATATCTTTGCGTTGGGGGCGACTATTACAATGATTGCCCCCCCCCCCCCCCTCCCAGTGCTGTTCCCTGTTTTTAGCAGCAGAGTACATTATTCTGAAATCCCTTTTACTGCTGGGAAAGAATATATGTCAGGGCTGGCCAACATGTGGTTCTCCAGTTGTGATTAAACTACAAGGCCCAGCCTGCTTTGCAAGTAGATAGCTAGCGATATCTGTCAGGCCATGCTGGAACTTGTAGTTTCACAACACCTGGAAAGCCAAAGGCTGGCTTGAACTGATATATGTTCTCAGCAATTAAAGGGATTTTGAGTGACAGGTAAGCGTCATCATGTGACCAGCCAGGGTGGGAGGGAATCCGATTTCCTGCACTGGAACACTGAAAACACAGCAAATGAGCATTGGAAACACATTGAAATGCATTTCTAAAATATACATTATTTTTCACACATCCCCTTTCTCTAGCGCATATGTGTGATCGAGCCTTCAGGGTTGTGATCTCATTAGATTAAATTTAGAGGGAGCAGTGAACTCTATGATGGTACATGGCGTAACTGGTGTTGTCACGTCAGTTAACTTTGGAAAAAAAACACATTGAACAACATAACAAACTTAACTAGTTATCCTACACAACGGAGAATGACAACAACCTGTAATTACAAATGAAACTACCTGTGATGACAACAAAGTGGTGTTCGTTCTGTCACAGCTATCGAACCGCACCGTCTGCTGAGACATAACATTAATTGGCGTTTGGCATTCTCCAAAGAAAAGAAAATCTGTTACATCCTAAAGTGAAAGATGTATCTGCACACAACGCAAGACCAACTAGAGGAATATGACTTATTTGCTTAGCAACTGAGTATTTTAATGATAGAGTTTACTGTGATCTACACTTTTGTTATACTTTGTGTAAATGTCAAAGCGGTAAAAGGAAAACATTTGAGCAGGTCTAAATTAATAAGAAATGGTGATGTTGAATGTTTTTAGATCAAGAGGACAATGTATGAGATTGCAGTGCTATAAATAAATTGCTTCTGCCTTAGACATCAGTCGCTGTGAAGCAGAAATAGGATTTATCCGACCTGGAAACTATGCCTGAAATAAATGAAAATTGTTGTTAAAAATGTGACACGGGCTACATACATATAAAAGAAATACATATTTTTCCTTCCCTTTAAAGAACAAAACAAAAACAACTATCATTGTACATTAATATGTGAGATATTATACTACCTGCTGTAAATCATAATATAGTAGAAGTAACAGAAAAGTTGCTTGATCATAAAAAAGACAACATTGATCCATCATGAGAGTTTTCATATCCAGAAATCTGTGATGACATCTAATGTCCTTCAGGACCAAATGACCAGAACGATTGTCACATTTTTCTATAAGTCACTCTCATCTGGAATAACTTTTATTTTGCAGGTTACCCAAGTGAAATTTAGTATTTTTGGGGACAAGTTGTACTTCTTTTTTGTAGCAAATTGGAACATATTTATTTTATGTTCATTTTTTGTTTTGATGTTTTTACGCATTACAAATATATACATTTATTCTATGACATTTATAGGCATATATGTGTACTTTATTAAGTATTACCCTTATTGACTGTTATATTAAAGTTGTATGTAAATGGTTTGTGTGTCATAATTGACTTTATTTTCAATTATTTTTTATTTACTATGTGAATACTTTTTTAATTATTTATTTTACTTTTAGTAGAATCAACAATGCAGAAACATTAGCATTATACATAGCACCATTTCCTAATTTTCTTTTTTACATTCTACTTAGTTAACCCTCTAGTAATGCTCAATCTATTGAAGTCTGATACATGTGCATAGTTTTATTTTGTTCTGGACTGTTATATATACAAAAACCAGGGTATTATGTACTTTTTATCTCAACTGGTGAATGTTTTGCAATGCACTGACTAGTACAAAACTCCTATTATTTCTGTGTTTGTCTTTATCACTAGTCAGTCTGTCCACCCCCTCTAAGTAAAACCACTATTGTATATAACGTTTATTGTACTGAGTTTCGGTTACTTTATGGAGAATGATGACTTGCATAAAGAAAAAAAAAATTGCCAAGAATGTGACAAACTCCCCTTAAACTAATGGCTAAGTAGAACCTCACATTGCTAAGCACATTATACAAGAATAGCAGCAATGCTAGTGTCTGTGGTAATGAAGAAAAGAAAAATCGGGTTGATGTATCCATCCTCATCTGACTTATTTGGAATCAAAATAAATAATGTAATCTGTTGTGCGCAATGCAAAATAATCTGTGTTTATGGATTTTGGTTTATCCCAAAATTAAAAAACATTCGACAATTTATTTTCAAACATTGCTTGCAAAGTCGTAGGAACAGTAATGCAACTAAATGCAGCTGGCAATCAGATTCAGCAGGAACATGATAAATGTAAAAAAAGAAATTGCCTGCCCTATAAAGTACATCTTAGAAGCATTCCCCCATTCTGCCCCCAAATATTATTCTGTGAAGGAAGTTTTAATTTATCATAGATTAAGTCTATAACGCAATAAAAGACGGTGTCATAACTGCAAGTTCTCCATAAGCTACAACCAGGCAAACAAACACCAAGCTTGGTAGGGTATTACGAGTGGCAAGCAACCCCAGTTGCGTCCCACTCGTAATACCCTACCGAGCTGCGAGCAGTTCCTGCAGCTAGCTAACTACTTGCGCCACCTAATTCCTGCCGCACAGTTTTAGCCCTTTTTTGATGTGTGTTGTGTTTGCGCCTTACAGCGTCTAGGATTTACTTACAGGGTCACGCCTCCACAATTCCGTGTTCCGCCCTTTTTCTCGTTGTGAGCCGCACGCTGTCGCAAGTGTTAATTGCGCCCAAGATGCAGGCGGATATGGTGCTTGCTGCACATGCGTGATAGTGTTTTTTTGTTCATTGCGCCTAAAACGGACTTTGCGTCCGACTCTAAATGAGGTCCAAAGTGCATAAAGGTTCAAGTCAAGTTCACCAGCAAACAAATCTCAGCATGTTGGCCCTGATCCAACATATGGAACGACATCATAGTCTTCTTTGGGAGAAACATGCACAAATCAGATGGCTGCTCCAAAATTAAAACATGTATAGCTAACATCACTGTCCTTGCTGATGGTGATGTGGGTGATGATGATGTATATGTTCAAATTCATGTGACCAAAGCCACACCTCATGACATCTGTGAAGTGCTGTCGGCCGACGATTGTCACTGCTGGAATTATTAGACAAAGGGAAAAAGTACAGCAGCAATCATCTTAGAGCACTCTCATAAATGCACAGGCAAATATGATGACATTAGAAATTATAGCTTTCATGTTTGTTCAATCATCACTGCAAATGGCAGCATAATTGTTTGTGATCTGTGCATAACAGAGATGGCAAATACCTTGTAGCTATTGTTTTTAAACAAAGCTGTACTAATTTGCTGAGAGAGAAACTATGTGGCAACTATGTGATCCAGAAAGCAAATGACATTTTGTGATACAATGAGATGTGTTTTGCACAAATGTGCTCATTTACATACAGAACTGTAACCAAACATTCAACACCTGGGGCAAAAAGGAAATGTGACGCCCCCAAATCCTCAATGGTAACCAACATCAAATATTCATTCCCTGCACCCCCGCCTTTATATTTACACACTGGGTTTCTGCCCCTTTTGCACAGCCCTAGTTACAGCCCTGAATGCATGAACCAGATTCAAGATCTGCAAAGGCTGGAAAATTTTGCATTGTCCCATTGGCAAAGCTTCTTACTGAGTGAGGGCTAAGTGAACTCATGTGTAAGAGATTATGTTGCTGTACAGCATTTAAATGAGCTTCAAGGGGAAAGATATTTTGGGGGAAGCATTCTCTAGGGAAATCACTCCCATGAATTTAGGTAAATACCTTGCCTGATACAGAATTTGCACACAACTGTCACCTTGCGCTCCTGAATACATATATACATATATTTTCTGCATGCAAAGACTGCTCCAATGTCCCATCACTCTGATGATTTATTTAAATCATAAATTAGTCTCTAATGAGCACTATTTTATGAGAAAAATGAAAAAGTTTAAATAATTAAGTTCTAGTAATCAGGACTTTGAAGACGCGTTTTTATGATCCCGCAGTGCGCAGATCGCAGTTCTGCATATGGTTACTTGGAGCATGAGGGCAATTTCCAAACCAGGAGTCAAGCAATCACCTATGGAAACTCAAGGGCCAGATTTAGGAACATGTGTGCACTGTAAAATGTGATGACCACATATTCTGCAGTTAGTACATGAGCCGTATGAGTGCGAAATTATATCTATATCCACTCTCATTTTTTTTTTTTACTTGTAAGCCATTAAAGTGTCTTACGGTGGAACATAAATTAATCTTAGCATTCACAGTGGAATGTTCTCGACCCTTGTTGCAGCTAAGCTGGCAGATTCCAGGATGACTGTAAAACACATTGTGAGAACCATATATATTATGTATAATCTTAGGAAGATAAAAAAGGATTTGGAAAGTTTCCAAAAACCCATCATCTTTAAATAATGTAGAAAACACCTAAATCAATGTGTCCATAACCTTTTCTAAAACCAACCTGTTCAAATGTCTCTTTCGGAGGGCAAGTCTCTCCCTGGGAATTTTATCAGAAGAGAGGAGTTTTGAAGTTAGTTGGAAAGAGGCCAGTTATGGCTGCTGGTATTTAACATATCTTTTTGCTGTTTAAAATTGATACTGATGCAGTTAATTAACGCCGTAATGACTGGGGGTATTTTATCCTCTAGTGATGGCTTCACTCTGATTTTGTTAAAGAAAGTATAACATCTAAAATATTGACTTCTGGCTCAGTTCCAGTGAAGTCAGGACCAGACACAGACCTGTCAAATGCGTCAGGCAGAAAAGGACATCTGGAGCAAGATCTCTCTCCGTCATTGCCAAGTCACACTGTCAACTCTAACGTGTCGGAGAGTCTCTGCATTTGCAGCTTTCATTACCTAAAGTGACCTAAGCTCACAGATACAAGTGTCATATGACAAAGGGTCATGTTACACCAGAGCATCTTTCAGCTTGAGTTGTAATAGGCTTGTATCATTCTGGTCCTCGCCTAATGTGAACTCAAGCAGCCAATCAGCATTTACATCAGAAGAAAATATTTGGCCAGCCTATAACTCAGTCTTGTATACTCTTAAAGACTAAAGGAGGCATGGCATCAAAGGCGAGGGTAGGTAAGCACGAACATCCGGTGATTTCGAATTTGCATTGACCACCAGAGATTTGAGTTTGCCTTGTTCAGTAGCCACCAATGTATGGGATCTGCATTTACTGAGGTCACCAGACTGGATTCTAAATTTTCCTGGGTTATCGGAATAGTACTCAAGTTTGTGTCACTTCGCAAAAGCAGCCTAGGAATGAAGCCCAGCCTAGGAATGAAGCCCAGGCTAGGAATGAAGCCCAGGCTAGGAGTGAACTGAGCATGCTCAGGAAAATTCGTAAGGTGCAAGTTCTCTAAAATGAAAGGTATGAGCTTAAGCTGCGGCTCACCAGACAGCACCACACTTTCCAAACCCACATGTTTCGGGATCAAGTCCAGTGGAGTTCATCAATAATTTTCTTTCTTTCTACTGTTCTTATTAGTCTGGCAAAAGTCAATGAGTCCTATTTTGTGGCAAGGTCGTGGTATTTACTGGCTTTAACAGCATAAGAAATAAGCAGGAGTTCATGAAACACAAACCTATGTGTCCAGGGGCAGGCTGGACTGAGGGGCAGGGGGGCTACCTTGGGCTGGGTCACTGGGCCACCTGCATATTTTTTCCTTTAAAATAGGCTGCTGAGTCGAGTTTTGCCCCCAGCTAAGTCTTGCTAGTCCTCCCCTGTATGTGTCTCTGTAGCAGTCAAACATGACATTACTCCCATCCTAACAAGGTGACTTCCAGGTGCTCCAGGCTTAGCAGGATGCAAAGAATGAAAATCACGAATCAAGCCTGGAGCATGAACATTGGTAGCAGGTTCACACAAACGTTCCACATATCCATGACAAGCTACTGAAGATGCCCAGGAAGCAAAGGTCCACAATTTTCTCTACAATGTATTCTTTGTGTCCCTGAAGCTTTATCAATGGTGGAGCTGGGTTGCATAAACCGTTAAAAGATATTTGTGGCATTAGCTAAGCCAGACAGAACGACCAGGTAGGGATTCCTATTCAACTCCAGGCATATTCCGACCACATCATAGACCCATCTTAAGTCCAACATGGTAAATATGTTTGCTGTGCACCATCAATTCTGGATTGAGAGGTAATGGGTATCAGTTTTAATTTTTACAGTTGTGTATTACACACATGGGTGAAGACCGCCATATTTCTTTTCCACAAAGAAGATAGGTGTTTCAGATGATGAGGTAGATGGATGAACAGAGCCCTTCTCAAAGGGTTTTTAACTCTACTTTGGACAAGGAATAAACTCGCCTGAATGGAATTTGGGTTCCAGGTAATAAATCAATCAGGCAGTCGCAAGGACAGTGAAGAGTGAATGTTTCGGCTTGTTTTATATCAAACACATCTTAAAACTCTTGATATCGCTCTGGAATGTTGGATGCAATCGAAAAATGGATCCAACAATGTTTCGAGCCGTGTTCAATGAGTCGTACAACAATAGTTATGCAGCGGTCTATGAATTCCTGTGCCGTATAATGTCATTAGGTGGCCACCTGTAATGTTTTGGCAAGGCACCATTCTCAAGATCTTAAAGATCTAATTCGTACACTATATCAATTGGTAAACATTACCCTCCACAAATAAAGTAGGCTCGCCCACTTAATGACTTCATTATAGGAAGAGAACCCATCAATCACAATTTAAAATGTGACCTTGACACCTCAGAATTAAATAAACAAGATATAGAACCATCGAAAAACGGAAAAAAAAATCAATAAAATTTCACTGGCAAACAATCCATCAGGGATAAAAATCTTGGACATGTTTAAAGTCCGTCAACAAGGAGTCAAATATTTCTGTGTATCCAGAGTCCATCTCCACTGGTGAAAGACAATATTTTTTCAGATGGCGCATGATGCTAAAGAACATTTTTATATCATTTGGATGAGCCCGTTATGACATTTAAAAGTCAGGTCTTCACATTTTTTTGTTGTTGTTCTCCCAAGTGTTTAATTCCTGTTGTAAAATCAGAAAGCACCTTACGGAGAACCAGAGTCACCTCTAATGTTCTCTAAACATAATGGACCTAAGTATTTGCTCTTTCCTTACACGCTACATTACTATAATAGAAAGAAAGGTTAGCACATTTACAAGATTTTAAATTATACCTGCAAGTAACAGCAGCCACAGAGCACTGCTCACCAGAAGTAAAATGGCAGAGGTCAGGTAATAATACGAATGTCTCTAAAAACACAAAATACACCACTAACTCCAGAGGGCAGGGGGCAGATATCATCATGTGGATGACGAATCCAGAACCTGTCATCTAGAAAAGCATTATATCAGGATTTGTAAAATCTACTCCCAGGGTCATTTTAGGCAGGTTTTGGGGCCACTTCAGTCTTTTTAATTGATCTTAAATAACAGCTTACTGGATAAGTAAAGCATTAAACAAATACAGGAAAAAAATTAAAAAAGGTTTCCCAGCCTTGACCTAATTCCCGGCCCTTACCGCGGTCCCCATAACCCTCTATGGCAGTGTGTCTCAACTCCAGTCCTCAGGACCCCCTAGCAGTACATGTTTTCCATATCTCCTTGCTGGAGCACAGGTGTATTCATTACTGACTGACACAGTGTAGCATGTGGTATAATTATTTCACTGGTCACCTGGCAATCCTGCACTGTTAGTGGGTCCTGAGGACTGGAGTTGAGAAACACTGCTCTATGGGTACAGTGGTATTAGGCGATTTATTAAGGATGACTTTACCTGTCTTTTTCAACCAAACACTATTGGGCTTTGCTGGATCCCTCATGGGTCAATGTGCTATACGCACGCACCAACATTAACTGCGCATGCGCATAGCACTTCATCCGTTCTCTGGAAGCGCTAGGCTGCCAATGAATAGGAAAACAATCCTTGTGGAGGAGGATCGTCTTTGCCGGAGCTCCAAGAGTATCTCTGGCATGGTAAATAACGGCGGTACTTCATTATATACCACTGCGATCTCCAGCGATACATGTTTGTTACTTAACTAATAGACCCCAAAGAGAGAAGTGAGTAAAGGTACACACTGGGGGGCTGATTCATTAAGGAACATAAATGCCGATATGTGCTGTATTTTGTGTAAAATTTTACTGCACATGCTCGGAAAAGGACTATACGCCAGTGATAGAAATTGCACCCAATTCATGTTTGAATGCAAAGGACACTTCTGATAGGCTATGATTTCATGGGCAGAAGGGAGGGGAGGGAGGGGTGTGTGCATGTAGTTAATTTACAGTAAGGACGTGCCAAGGTCAAGTTTACATACATCCGTCTGATTCAAGCTTTGGGCATCTCTAAGGTATGTGTTGTTCATTCGTATCACTTGTACCAGCTACAGCTCGGGTGTAAGTGCCGAGTGATAGTGATGACGGGTGTGTATACAGCTAGAACATGTGTATACAGCTAGAACATGTGTTTGCAATCAGAAGCAACTGTATGAATGCATTTTATGTACAGTAGACATTAATAACATCCTGATACATTTTCTATAATAAATATACACTTTTTATAATGTTTTGTAATTAATGACTATATTATTAACAGATGGTAATGTATTTATTTAATAATAATATATGTTTAATCTGTCGGTTCTGACGGGACTTAAGCTTTACATATGTATTGCGCAGTGTGTTGTCTCTGCATTCGGCAAGCGCTGTAATCTTGAGATGCGTCGTACTCCGCATACTACCAATGTGCTGATTTTTTACAACGCAATTTACACCTGCGTTTTACACGGAAAATGAATTCAACTCTGCGCGGGCCCCAAAAGTCCAATCTTCTGACATTTTAATTAAAATTACCCGTTCATTAAATTAAAAATTCAATTTTGCTTCTAAAAGACAGCACATGCCTCATGTATCTCTTAAATTCATCATGAGAATAAAGGGGGCAACTGTGTGGCATGGTGGTTAGTATTGCTGCCTTGCAGTGCTGGGGCCGGTGGGTCAATGCCCGCTTGTGGTAGTAAAGTTAGACCGTCAGCTCCTATGGGGAAGGTATGGATGTGAATAATTAAGACGTCTCTGTAAATTGCTACATAATATATTGGCAAATCTTGTTTTTGCACTGATCCACTAGGTGCTTAAGCACACCCTCTCCTTACAGGGGCTGGATGCCAAATTTTAGCCCGGGGGGGAGAATAAAATGCAAGTGATCCAGCCCAAGGTAGCCGACTATGGGACCCCTGCCCCCCAGCCCTGCCACCCTGTCTCCATAGTTAGCAAAGAAAGGCCTCATTTCACCTAACTCCTGGAATCAGCTGTTGCAAGCTCCTCCTCCAGCGCCACCATCGTGCTCAGCAAACTGGATGCACTTTAGCGGAAATCTGTCCCAGCTAAAGGCATTGTGCACCACTTGTTATTCTTATTGTGGTAAATTAGCCGTATGTGTCATTCTTTTAATAACTTAATGGGAACTGTAAATTGTTTTCTGTTATGCACATTTCGGAAGCACACATGCGAGCGTGCCAACAGAGGATAGAGATAAGGCAATGATTTATCAGGACAGTGTGGATGAGGCCTGATGGGATTTTAAACTGTCACCGTACAGATCTGCCCTGTGTGCTGGAATAATATTACCTCTGTCTGAGCTTAATTCCTCCTGTGTATTTCATGTGCTCCAATGCATTTGTTTATTTTCACTTTAAATCTCTGTAGTGATTTTCATGCCCTCCGACAAGTCCTGTGTTTAGCATAACTGGGATCTTTTAATACAAGCCATACAGCACAGATTGATAGGTCTGTAAATGTCTTGTGACATTCATATACAGCAGGAAAAATCATCTACTGAATACCAACCTAACTATATCATTACATGATTATATACTAGAAGCAATACGCCTGATGGTAATAGCTTCATAGATGCAGATGCTTTTTTTTTTTTTGCTGATTCAAAAGAGTAATCACTTAAAGGGGTTGTCCTCTATTAGACAAGACAATATAACAGCAGGACCCCACCCTGTATGACAAATAGAAAGCTCCTCTATTACCTGAAACCAGGTCCTGGATCGCGCTGTAGGCTGCTAATTTTCACTACGACGATGCAGTTAAAATTAGCGCACTACAAGCTGTCAACACTTCCAGATTGTGGGCCTGATTCAGCTTCCAAACAAGTCCCTTTGCGCTCTGTATCTTGTGTGAAATTGCTTTGTGCATCCTCAGAACCTGACTATAAGCCAGGGGTGGGGAACGTCTGACCTTCGGGCCGTATAAGGCCCACAACATCCATTGTTTTGACCCTCTGCCACCCCCGGCTTCTCCGCCCAACTTAAAAATAAAAAAGTTAAATTAAAAAAAAACAACAACTATGTCACTGCGGGGACTGAAACACACGCCTTCTTGCGCACAGAATGTCGGGCATGACATCATCACGCCCAGGGACCAACCACAAGAAGAAGAGAAGAAGAAAGAAGGCAATAGCCTTTTTTTTAATAGTACCACTATATTACACAGTGATTTGTGGAGAATATTTTATGAGTCATGAGTCCCTGCCCCATAGGAGCTTACACTCTAATCCCTCTATCACAAACTCACGCATGGATACATTTTGTCAGCAGCCAAATAATAGTATGTTTACTGGAATGTGGGAGGAAACCCAAACAAACAAAAAGAGAGAACATGCAACCTCCACACAGTGGCCTGCTCAGAATTGAACCCTTGGTCTCAACGCTGTTGGCCAGCAATGCTAACCACTGTGCCATATGAGCATTCTCCCTTATTATACCCCAATCACCCCATACAGCAGGAGGAGCTGACTTCATCGCCATCTCAGCTCTATCTATAGTCTTTCAATTTGGCCAAATATGAAATGTACACAGACAGTGTGGATTAAAAGGGATCTCCGGTGCTTGAATCACCGACACTTCACCCTTCTGTGCGACGCCCAGTTCCAGCACATAATTCAATTTGCGAAAAATTCCACAGAGACTAAAAAAGAAAGAACAACTAAAATAATAAAAAACGGGACTCCTAAAAGCTATTAGGTAAAATACAGGTGATATTATACTATAGTATATAGAGATATTACCAGTATCTGTTTTATCAAGCTTAATATATACTGTATATGAGGCATTGGTTCACATTTTGAGCAAAACATTTAAGATTACATGTCAGTGTCAAGGGTCCTCGTAGACTTACATCTCTGCTTCAGGCATCACTGAAATGCTGTTAAAATCACGTACAACCACCTCACTACTTAGGAGGCTAAAATGTGACATGAAGGTTAAGCAAGGAGAAGCATTGGCTATAATTGTTCATTTCTTACATTACAAATAGATTTTCCCTATTCATAGATCCAGCAATGTTTCTTTATATCATCAAATCTTGAGAATGTTTAGGCAATATTTGTATGATATGCAGGGATTACAGGCATAACGCCATCAAATTTACAGAGCAAATTATTATGCAGTGATACCTTATTGATTACATCTTAGTAACATATATCATTTTTGCTGTATTGAAGATTGTAAAGGGTCCAGGTGGGATATGGCCAATAAGCACTGGGTCCACTGGGTCAAAATATGATAGTTCTTTCCTATAGAATGTGTTATGTGTTTTTCAGATGCATTAAACTGGGTGATGAAGGGGCAAAAATGTTTGTTCTCACTATATATGTTATCATATTTTTACATATTACCAAGGTCTGACTATTGAGATTTCTAGCCCTGACAATGCTGTTTACTGGAATGTTTGAGGGATAGCCTCATTCTTTAAATCTATGTTTATATAGTGTTATGTCCATAACTATCGTCAGTAGCAAAGATTGACCGATGCGATCAGTGTGGTTCCAAAGCGCAAAGAGATTTAATAGTCAAATATAAAAAACTATAACCGATACATATGCTTGGATCCAGTAACAGTCATCAATCCTGAAGACTGTGTAGACAGAGAGAGACTGTCACTGTACCCAATGGCCTTATTTATACAGTTTTGGTTGAAAGAAAACAGCGATGGTGTCACAATGTACACAAAGATAATACTAAGATCATTCTTTATTGGTTCAGGGTTCAAAATAGTTCAGCACAATGCAGGTCATAGATCGGTTTAAACGATGCTTCTCCAAAGGTGGGGGCAACTCACTGCAACAGCCATGTAAACTAACCTATTAACATATTTGGTACAGAGTATTAATCTCCTTCTATTCATAACTTACAACCACAATGTGTAATCGCTTATCTGATGGTATCGGATTCCTGGTGGTGAAATGTGAATTAATATAAGACCAAACCCAATACATTTCTTATGATCTGAACCCTAAATATCATAAATGTAGGTTTACCATTGTGTAATAAATCTCTAAATCTTTTATATTAATAATAAAAGAATGTGAGTTGGAAACTTTATTAAAAGTGAACTGTGAAGATAACAGGTTATTTGGCTGAATTCTACCCACTTCACACTGGCTGGCCACCCAGGGATGCCTTACTATGCCAGGGAAGTCTACCCAGTACCTTCTAGGGTTCTTATAGTCACTCAGGCAAATGCAGTTAGAAAAGTACAACAGTACATTTAGTGTTATAAAAACAACACTAGAATATTATATACGGACAGTAAATAAATGCCAAGCAGGTTTACCACATCATCTGTCCCTTACCCCACTACCTTAAGGAGTTACAGTCACCTGGCTGTCCCGACTTGATGACCCATGGATCTGCAAGTGTATTTCACTGGTAGAGAACGGCAACTGAAAACTAGCTACTCTGCAGCTTCCAGCCATCAATCATCAGAATGAACATCACCTCCCCCCCTGCAGTGGCTCCTTATATCCAGGGTCAAATTTCCACAGTGTTTTTGGGTTGCAGACAAAATGTGTGCACTAGTCCTGTGGAGGACAATGGATACTAATTGTACTCCCCCACCTCCAAAGATAGGATAGCAGTCAGATCCTTCTTAAATTAACCCCTTACACTATTTTGTGATGTCACAGGGTACCCAGTTGTTCCATGCTTCCTCTAGAGAAAGGAGGGGGGAGAATGAATGCAGCTCCAGCCCCCTCAATTGTATCCTGGACACCAGCTGATCCTTAGCCATAGCCCACCTGCCTTTACTTTAAGAACAATGAATAACAGTTTCACTTCAACATCAACAATATACAATAAACAATATACATATGTACAATGAGCTACAATGTCCCCTTTCCACATGTAATTAGACAGCGCATTTGTACTCTGGTGAGCTGGGGAACATAAACAAGGCTATAAAAAGTACATGTTGTAAAGCTAACCATTTTGTGAGAAACGAGGGACAGGCTGGTTAACGTGTTATCAAACTCGTTTTTCCACATGAACTATTTACAAATGTAGGTGTGAATGTAAGTGTATTTACTTTTTTTCCTATGCAATTGCGTAATTAACCCTTATACGCTGTTGCGTTCTAATCGCAACCGCACAGGAACCTATTACAACTGGTATTTATTAATTTCGAACAACTTCATATAATTATTTGACTTCCATAGCATAGACTGTTACAATTCGGTCTATAAAATAGTGAAATGGTTATGTTCTTCTTCCAGATGTCGAGATGACAGCTGGAGTCCAACTTCTTTGCATGTTTGTATGCATCTATTTGCAAATATTTGCAAATGCCTTGCCACGCAAGCAATAAACCAGAGAGACATTTGATTTGTCCTATTTGACACCTCTAGTGAAAATTACATATAATGCATTTGGTTGAATGATTGACTCTGTTTTGTAAACTAACATTATAACACATAATCAGGACCTATTGAACGGGAATTTTGTAATGCAAAATAAATAAAATAAAATAACCATAATTATGTTTCTCTCCGCTCGAGTAAATGTTGTTTTTATCATGCCAGGTAATGTTGAACTTTTCTCCTCGACAGATAGGCGCAGCGTGTGTATGATTTTATTTCAGGTAATTGATGTAAAAAAACACATAACCCATTGGGACATTTGCTCATGAAATTGATTCATTCTTTGTATTATATGACCTTCATTCTTAACAATATTTGTGTGCTGATGTGCCAATTTCAGTTGTATTATTGGCCTGTTAACTGTCTTTTTATTTGTGTTGCTAATTTATTAAGTAGGGTAAGAGGGATACACGTAATAAAATAAAAAATTTTTTTAAAAATACTCACTTAAAGTTCAATGTCATCTTAAAACAAGTTTTTTCAATTAAATGTGTTATCCCCAAATATTAATATTTGTTAACACAACATGCTATTTAGTTTAGTGAGTTTTAGTTTAGAAGATACAGCAATTCCTGGCTTCTTGTGCAGTAATATGATTTTTTTGAGTTTATTTGGGTAACAGACACTGTATGCAGGGCCGTCTTTTCCATTGGGCACGATGGGCAGGTGCCCGGGGGCCCCACGGATAAGGGGGCCACATAGGCAGGGCTCTTAATTAGAATAAATAATCCTGCAAAAGAAAGAACCTGCAAAAAAAACCTTCAAGGGTCACTGAGCAAGTACATCTTTCTATCTCTCTCTCTCTCTCTCTCTCTCTCTCTCTCTCTCTCTATATATATATATATATATATATATATATATATGCACTGCTTTGCCCGGGAGCCCATAGTGTTGTTAAGATGGCCCTGACTGTATGTAGTTTTAGAAATGTCTGGCGCACCCCATTTCATGAGTAACTCCATGTTGCGTCGCCCAGCGGTCGAAGTGGCGGTATTGGAAATTTAGAAATTGGTTAGTTTTACAGTGAAGGCAGTAGGAGAAGTTGCGGTATGGCCTACCACTATACATCCACTCCCCCATTTTCACCACTGGTATTACCTCTAACTGCAGCTCTCAGCTCTGTGCAAGCGTTAATGAAAATTATTAACATTTGCAACCATGATTCGTTCAGAATTATGATGACGTCATAGTGGAGAGAGAGATACTGCAAGGTGTTATGGTAGGTGTCGTTTTCTGCCACAATCATTGTAGTGTGGAGATGTGACTGAAGGCTGCCCTCAACCGCCAAGACTGCAGTTTAAAAAGGTACAAGTCAGAAATCTGTTACTAAGCATCCCAATAACTTCTACAAGATGTGTTTCTGCAGTCACAATACACCAAAACACAAACACTTTTATTACTTATACTCCTTATAGTAAAGATACATACTGTAGCTCAAAATATGCAGAGATATAATCACAAGTCTTTCAAAAAGATCAGAACAAACCTCTAAATAATTCTTCAGTTCTTGAATTTCCAATGATTGACGAGCATCAGAACTATTTGCCATAACTCCTGCTTACCCATTTGTTCCCAAGTTTTGAAGTAGGTGAGAATAGAATAAACTGTAGCCAATTATGTCATCTGAATGCTCACAGCAGCACAGAGTTTTTCATGAGATGATTGCACTTATGGGAAGTAATGACCTGTCCAGTCATGTGAATATTATAGTGACAGGGCAGCATGTGGCAGTGGCAGTGTCATGATGTGAGGAGGGAAAGAGGGTTATATAGTGGAAGGAGCAGGGTCCTCTAACAGCACAGAGTAAATCAGGAGATGAGTGATGTGTTAGTGAGGACATGGCTGCATGTGACAGGGGCAGTGACATGATGTGAGGAGAGGAATGGAGGCAGCAGGAAGCCACAGACTGAGAGTTATATAGTGGAAGGAGCAGGGTCCTCTAAAAGCACAGAGTATGGATTTAAGGCTCCATGCAAAAAGATTGTAGTGTCAAACCCACAAAGTTATAATACCATACCTTCAGATACATTGAGAACCTAATCTACTTGGAAATGCGGCGCTGAAACACCAACAAAGTTACCTTTGGATACTTTCATAATTATTTCTGCCCTTCCAGAATTACATATCATACAGTATAACAAGAAATCAAGGTTTACTAATTAGACTGTCTTGTTGTGTGAACATTTATGTCGAGGTGTAAAAAAGATTCATGGACACAGTAAAAAAAAAATTAAGAATAGCAGCATAAAATCCCAGCTCCTCCGAAGGTCCTGTATCGGCAGTATTTTCTGTGGTTTTATGGGCAGGACATATATTTGAGCCTTAGATTCTAACCTGAACATTATGCTTATTATTACACAAAATTAAACTTTTGAGCACGGTAACATAATTTGAAAGGTATTCGGGGATCTTTTTTTTTTTCCGCATATGTATGTGACGAGAAATAGATGATCCCGACATTTCTTCTACCTCGTAAAATGCGATTGGCAATAATTGGTGTGGCTGAGCGGAGAGCGAGGTCTGCATGCTAACGAGCCGGCGTGTATTGATTAATATCAAGAGCCTCATACGTATTGAATAGTTACTTTGTTTACTTTCTTCTTTGTCATGAGGATGTGATTTTCTTCTTCAATAACTCACTAAAGTAATGATGCCAGTTGATGGGAAATGTATGAGGTTCTATGAGACCATTTATCATCAGAGAAAAGAGTGTGCACCATTGAATAAATAGCAGGGAATAAATTACACAATGTTGGAAGTTCTGTCTGCTTTGCTCTTGTTCCCGAATATGCAAGAACTATGAGCTCTTAAAAACTACCCATGTAATTACTAATCACTGACAATAATCAGGCAATGCATTATAATGGACTTAGGGTTTCTCTTCATCGTGAAACAAATGTAAACCAGCATCTATTTACCATGAGAAGCCAACACGGAGTCATATACCTAATTATTATGTTTTATATATTACATTTGGAATGTAGCCGTAGTCTTGTATTCTTGGGAAGGAGGAAGGAAGCATCAAGAGCTGAAATATTATGGTTAATATCATGGGTGGAACTTTATCTCTCTGGGGCCCACAACAAAATTTGGAGGGGGGCCCAGCAATGCATTCCGTCCACCCCCTCGCTCTGCTAATATGACTATGCCTGGGGGTCCTGTTTTGGCTTCACTGTGCAGAGTGTGCGGTGGCTATAACCCAAATTACCTGCGGAGGCCGAATCCGTTGCCCCCTTCGCTACAGCAGTAGTCCGGCCACTGGTTAATATGAACCCGTTTATAAGGCAACAGTGAACAATAATAAAAACTGGTGCACAGGTAATTGTGCAAAAACAATTCAGATGTGTTTTCATTTCATCAAGTGAAGTAAAAATGCAAATTTTAAAATTGGGATAAAATAATCCCCACCTAGATCTGCAAAGACTGCGCCCTTATTCTACACAAACACCACCAATGGCTGCCCAACTATGCTATCTGCGAAAAAGCCATGCCCACTTTCTTATAGGCCTATTTGGGTTTGAGAATCAAGACTGTCGGGAGGAAAGAAAATGTAAGTCACAGTCTGAGTGGTTACTTTGGGTTACAGCACCTTTTTTGAAGCTACCTTTGCACCCGATTTATAACTATTGCACAGTGTAAGGAACTGTTTTGTTCTTTCATTTATTTTATATATTTTTTGTGTGTTCTGAAAACGAGGAAGAAAAAAATCAACTGTAGCATATCCCACATAGTTAAATGAGAGGTAATTGTAACTGTACACCACATATACACAAGATAGTGCTACAACACTAAAATGCACATTTTGGTTTTTGGGTCCACTAGCACAAATTTAGGATTAGGGGTTACAGCATTAATTTCATATATTGAGCTAATATATGAGATGCACATACGTGGGAGTACAGAATGGGAAGAAGACATGGGGTAGAATACATTGGGATATAAAATACACATGCGGAACAGACATGGGGAGCACACAAGAGATGTTGGCGGTGGACATGGGGATCATATGATACACATAGAGAATAGACATAGGAAGCAGACATAGGGGAGCACATAAAACATGTATGGAACAGATAAGGAGATCATATAATGTACGTGAGGATCAAACATGATGGGCAACACAGTAGATATGAGGAATCAGAAATAGAGGTAAAAACATGTAGCATAGATACATGTATATAAACTGTTGCACTAAATTTTTGTCTCTTTCAACATTTGACTGTGGACTTCCACGCGTTTCTTCAACAGAATTTGCCATTAAGAGTTATGTTCAGAATTTCCCTTTGCATCTTTTTTCTTTTCACAGAATTACCTTATTATTTTTGTTTTACCTGGACTTCTCTCTTATTATACCCTATACCCACAAAAGTGCTGAATAAATTGGCACTGCCGTTGTCCCCAGCTCTATTTCTACCCTTCAAATTCTGCGAAACGCGTAATGTAGACTTTACAAATGCAGCCCAGAATGGCTTCCCATGGACTTGCAAAGCAAACGCAGAACACGAAAACTTAATCGCTGCAACTTCTCATCTCTGTGGCACAATCCATCTCTTAAAGGCTTGAGGAGAGACAAAGGGAATTAAAGGAGATTTCTAGAAAGACAGGAACAAATGTACGTACCACAAGATAGACAAGACAAAAAGTATGTGTAACCAGTGGTGTGATGTCATTTCCTCTTCTAACTTTCCATTTCACACTTATTTTGTCCATGTTTTTAAAAGGCTGTTTAAGGGGAACAGAGAGTAGGGGAAGGGAATGTAAAAGTTATAGGTGTATTAAAATGAGAACAAAAGGATATTTTATAAGCTTTAAAGTGGTTGTATAAACATAGTGAAGAAAGTTGGGTGTGATTTGGAAGGAATATGTGTATATATATATATATATGATGTGTCTTATGCATTGCCTAAATATCACATTTATTTAGCCTCTATTATTAATTATACATGACAATGTTTCTCATAATAAACTGTTCCTTTCCCCCTAATCTATGTTTTGTACGATTCCTGAAAGTCATGGGATAAAAAGTTTTATGTTCAAACATTTTAATTAACTTTTTTTCCATATGCATTACTTTACATGTATATATTTTCACAATGTGACTATGGTGTACTTGTGCCTGAAGGGTACAATGCACTTAGTTAAACGATGGTATAAGTTTCTGGTCACTTTGAGTGGCTTATAAGCCTTCAGTGCTTAGTAAAATCAGGAATGGCTTCAAATAGGCTTCAATCTCAAACATTTCTCTGGAACTTTGGGGCACATTGTCACACCTCCTTAATGTCATGATTTAGAAGGGACAGTCCTGATCTGAGGGCTCTGTCGTACTGTCCTGAACACTGGCACCTTTGTCCTTGCGGAACAGAAACTTGGGAACGGTAATGGGATACTGGAGTACAGGGTTTGAAAGAACAGACAGAAGCACTTGATCTAAATAGTTAATGGTTTATTACACAAAAAGCAAAAGTTACTTAGCTTCAGTAATGCAGCTGCAAACAAGTTCTCAAATTGTCCAAGGAGCTTTGTTGTCAATAGTTTCAGACACCCGATCGCTAGTCAAGATGATGACAGGACACCTTCTATTGCTGGTTCCAGGAGGGGATAGTTAGTTTTTTACAATCTACCCATAGATCGTTAGAACAAGGCGTTGGCTACCTGGATATACATCCTATACACAACATCATCGTCATCATTTATTTATATAGCGCCAACATATTCCGTAGCGCTTTACAATTGGGGACAAATACAGTAAGAAACAAACTGGGTAAAACAGACAAAGAGGTGAGAAGGCCCTGCGCGCAAGCTTACAATCTATGGGACAATGGGAGTTTGATACATGAGGTTAAGTCTACATTTTGCATTTCGGTCCAGCCAGACTGCAAAGGTGAAAGTGACTCATAAGCTAAATGATCCTGTCACACAACAATGTTGGTCAAAGGGTAGTTGTCTTGTGTGAAATTGTTAAACGGGTGGTAATAGGGTAATGTAGTGAGGTTAAGAGGGTGGTTGAGGAATATTATAAGCTTGTCTGAAGAGGTGGGTTTTCAGAGAACGCTCGAAAGTTTGTAGACCAGAGGAAAGTCTTACTGTATGTCTAGATCTACACATGCTAGACTGTGTGTGTGACATGACCACATTGCGACATTGTTACTCTCCCATTTCACGGTCTGTCCTGCTGTCAAGTAGTATGCATCATTGCACTTATATATAAACAATACAAAACACCTATGAACACAAATTATCCTGAGCAAAATGTTCTTTAGAAGGTGTATCTTTGTGTGTCCCATAGGCCTGGGGTAAGTTTACTTGTTGATGAGGATGATTGTCACATCTGTGCTCCATACACATTTGCATTCTATTTGTATAGTTGTGTGCATCATAATATTTGTATCTAAATGTATTTTTGAGCTTCCTTTCTGACCACATGATAGAGATTGATTGTAAATCAAACAACTTGTTAGAGCCATCAAACTCAAAACGCCTGCGGCTTGACATATCTTACCCATGAAAACCGCATATAGAAAGTCTGCGTCTTTTCCTACGATCTTCCGTGCGGTTTTTGCAAACTGCGGCTTGATACTCTGCACCGATTGTGTTCCGGGGGGCGCAAAACTAGCATTGTAGTTTGCAATCAACCAAAAAATATTGCAACTCGATGTGCGTTTCTTATAGAGATGCTCACTGACCCCCGTGAACTTTTGGCAAAACCACCCTCATGTGTTTTGGTTTTGGTTTTGGATTTTTTCGAAAAAATCTTAATATATGCCAAGATCACATCATTTTGCACTTTTTTTGTTCCTACATTATTATTAACCTCAATAACATTAATTTCAAGTCATTTGCAGTCAATTTTGACCACCTCACAGGTCACATTATTATTTTCATACACTTTCGGACAAAAGACTGCAGCGACCTGGCTGGATGGTAAGCGACAGAGCAATGACACAAACACACGGCAGTTCCTAGCACATCTAGGACACATTGGCACACAGCAGTGGCAGAAAAGATAAAGGGGGGTTCTCCTCCCTCCCACCCACCGTTATTTTGGATGTTAAAAAGGAATCCAAAACTCACGAGATCCGACGACGTTTTGCCTCGTTGTCAATTTCGAGGGCGGGCGACATTACCGAACCGGCTCTGTACTCAGATCTGCTAAGTTCAGGTATGTTCGGTTCTCGGGGAACCGAGCCTGGGCATCTCTAGTTTCTTACCTTGCAAAAATACGTTTTTAGGACTTTGATAAAGTCCTCCCTTATTTTTTTTTTAATTAACTGTTTAAATTGAAACCTTCCTTGAAGCCATCCTTTGTGGCTTTCAGGCAGTGTGTAACCTGAAACGAGACCCTGGTTTCATTAAGCATTTGTTCTAAGCACTAAGTGGCACTCTGTCTGGAAAATGATGAAGAAATTGTGAAAAGTATTTCGAAACTCCGTGACTCACATGTAATAAGTCAAATAGAGTGAAGATCTAAATGGCCAAAAGTGCTTTTTAAGAAAGTTTCTAAGATAATTAAAGTTCAATAGAGCTATAGACCTTTTTATTTATATGAAAGCGTATTTTGTCCAATTTCAATGTGTTCTTTCCCGAACTTACATCTACATTTTCCTGCCGATCTTCTCCTTGTAATTTAAGAGGTCTTCGGTCTGATGACTCCCACACATAAAATATTGTCACGGACTGGTTTGGGAACAATTGGGGAAAAAAAGAATAAAAGTCCAACAATCGCATTGACCAAGAAGCTAGTCAAAAATAAAAATCCTAAATGCTATACAATAAAGGAAAACTAAATTATCAAACATTGTCATAGCAATAATATAGTACTGAAACAGTTCCTACTTGTATGTGAACTACAGGCGCAAATGTATCAAAACTTCTGAAAAGGAAAAGTGGAGGTGCTGCCCATAGCAACTAACCAGATTCTAGCTCTCTCATTTATCTATTACATTCTAGAAAACGGTAGCTAGAATCTGATTGGTTGCTATGGGCAACACCTCCACTTTTCCTTTTTCAAAGGTTTGAAACTTTTACCTTAAAATATAATTTATCTCACAACATGGGAAAATTTAGTCATTGGTTTTTTTTCCAATGTGATTTGTTTTATTGTGATACAAATGCACGTACGTGCTCATTTATCAAATTCATCTTCTGGTAGGTTATATCATTTTTTTTAAATAAGGGAGTTTATGACTTGATCATCTGGGTATAGATGATTACCTTACCCTCATTTTGCAGTGCCTATGATTGAATTAATATACTATATAGGACCTGCTCCATTTATTTAATAGCATAAACAAATTGATGGAATCTGAGTTTGAATTGTGGCACTTTATTACGAAATTCAATTATTCCCTGATTCAGTACGGGTTTATTTTTTTCCCCAACTTTTTGTGGTTCAATTTCATTTCAATTCATCTGTTAAAATGTTTGAACAAGTTTTGCAGCTTTGTAATCCTATTAGTCGATTAAATGTTGACACCTGTAGCTTTCACTATTTGGAGGTTGGGTTTGTAATATTCACTGTTACCTGCGGGAAGGGGCGGAGCCTGAAATATTGTACACCGTGGTCCTCATTAAGAGTAGCTTGCGAGTCATTTTTTCTTTCGCATACAATACGCATTTTTGTATTGCGCATGTTCACTAAAACTGCATACGCATACCTCCATGTGTCTCCTTAAACTTGGTAAGGTGGACCAAGGGAGGGGAGGGAAGAGGTGTGCGATCATAAGGAGACTAAAGTGAGGACATCTCTCCGCAAAAGCCGCATCCAGCACCAGGCTGGCTTGGTCACACTACAAGTCCCAGCATGCTTTGCCAGTAGATAGTCAGCCTAAAGCATGCTGGGACTTCTCGTTTCACAACACCTGGAGAGCCACAGGTTGGCCATAAAGCAAATGGCCTGTAAACAATATGCGGTCCCATGCCGAAAGCACTGGAGCGTCTGCCAACATATAATGTAACAATGTTTCAAATTAAAACTATATCTTTTTTGTATGTGGCACTACTGATCCCAGCAAGTCCTGGAAGCCATAAACTGGTTGGCTATGCCAGTGTTTTTAGGACTACAAGTGCCAGCATCCATGGCTGCCAGAGCATATCGGTGCTTGTAGAACAACAAATGCCAGCATGCCCTTTCATCCATGGCCTGCTGGAACTTGTAGTGCCAGATAGAAAAATACTGTAAAAAAAACCACAGGCGTCATTATAAAGTCCTCTATTTTAAATAAATACCCCCACAATCCCGAGTTCACCATTTTGTCACACATATGATTCCAAAGGGACCATTTTTCTTCTTCTATTTCACCCTTTCAAGTTAAATCCAAAACAAAAGCAAAACATATCAACGACTCTACTGACTGAGACGAATGCGGCCCCCAAGGTTCATTGATACATTCTATCACTCTGTACATTCTATCAATAAACCACAATGGTCTTTGAGTCTCGCCGCAACTTACCAATCAGAGCAGCTTTCTCTCAACATTGCCATGTTTTTTTGCGTTGCACATATCTTAAGAATGGACCTGTGACCACATCTGCATGGGCCATTATAAAGGCGGAAATATCAGCCAGTGCAAAATATTTTACATTTAAACCATAAAGGCCAAAAAAACAACTGATTCAGACTCTGATGTGGCAATATTGTACATTTGCCTTCAATTATTTTCCATATCAATATCACTACAATTTTCTGATAATTAAAGGATGATGAATGTACAAATATTATGCAGAATTACATATAATCCTACTTTATTTTGATTAGGTAAGTTACTCCGTCATTTTGAGCATTCACTATCATTATACTGCACAGTTATGGTTATTAACAGAGGAATTGTTTTGTGCTCTTTAGATATTTGTGTCTCAGTTGTTCTCTAAAGAAATTGTTCCAATGGATTCAAGAAATATAAAAAATGTCCCTTCTCCCCATCCTGTCCCTTTCTCCATCCCTCATGTTAATAATTATGCAGAAATTATTGAGAATGCTATTATTACCAATAAGCAAAATTTTGGAAAATATCATCATTCATGTTCAGAAGATAAAATTTCCAAAGTGCCAATATAATGTAATATAGTTCATTTACATTTATTGAATCAATTTTGGTGAGTAAAAGCTTGACTTTTTCTTAGCTTTCAAATGGAAGTGTTTCCTAAGACACAAGCAATTAAACTTATCATAAGCCAAACACTGGGCATTTTCATCACAGTCTCCAATAGTCTAGCACAGTGTTCTCAAAACTGGGTTATTTGGAGTCCCAAGGTTCCATTTGGGGTGTCAGAGGTTCACAAGGTGAAAATGTGTAATGGGAGAATAAAACTATTGATACAATTTAAAATTCATGTGGCGTCATTCGACACTAGTCATTCTGCCACGGACAATCCACCACTTGTCCGTGACCTACTACTCAAATATATATTTTTAGTTAAGGTACCTGAAACTTATAGCCCAGCTTTGAAGGGGGATGAGATATGAACAGGTTGAGTTCTGCAACTTTTTTAGGGTTTCATGTGCTGTACACAGTTTAGAACCACTTGTCCAGTGTATTACAGCATTGTAATTTCCCAGGACGTCATAAGCTCTGAAATCTAGTCACTATATAGCATCCAATTTCTTACTGTAGACATGTGGATCTATATTAAGAACATGTGTCTGTGTACGGAGGTCATGGCAATGTCTCTTCGAATGTTGGTCACCTTAACTCAGAACTAAGGAGTTTGCAAATATCCACGAGTGTGTGACTTCCATGTTTAATTATCCAAACATGATGACCGTACTCATCAACAAGAGACAACAGGCATTCTCCTGATGCCACCAAGATTTGATGAGTAACATCTAACATTGAAACATTGCTGAGTGGGAATATTCTGCTACAGGCGTGGAACATTACTCCTATTCATCCTTCTTTAAGGTTAATCTATTTTCAGGGAAGTATCATTGTGTACTATTGAGTACATGTCGCTACATCTGCCTTAAAGACATTGTCAGTTATGGTTCAACTAATCTGTATCTCTTGGTGAGTGACCATTAGACGTGGAGAGCAAACTATTCATTGATTTCCCATTGATGTACCTGTACAATGGGCCCATTAGTTTCAACAAGTGTTTTGCTGAGGCATGGCGGCTAATGTGTTCTGCTCGATATAAATTTGCTGCATGAATACTGTAGTTAGTAATAGGGATGTGCACCGGCGACTTTTGGTGTCTCGTGTTTTGTGTTTTAGATTCAGGTTTTCGCGATGTTTTGGGTTTGGATTTGTTTCGCAAAACACCTGCCGAAAGGTTTTGGTTCGGATTTAAGGTTTTGATTCAGATTTTTTTTGAAAAAAGCATAAAAAGTTCAAAAATCAAGTTTTTGGGCTTATTTTCACTCCTACACTATTATTAACCTCAATAACATTCATTAACAAGCATTTCCACTAATTTACAGTGTATTCTGAACACCTCACAATATAGTTATTAGTCCAAAACGTTGCAACGAGGTATCTTTCTGGACTGCGTAGAGGAGTGGGTCACCACAATATAATTTAAAAACCCTGAACTTGTATGATTCGCACCAATAAATGTATCTGGACTGCGTAGAGGAGTGGGTCACCGTAATATAATTTAAAAACCCTGAACTTGTATGATTCGCACCAATAAATGTATCTGGACTGCGTAGAGGAGTGGGTCACCACAATATAATAAGAAAACCATCAACTGGTCTTAATCGCACCAAAAAATGTACCTGGACTGCGTAGAGGAGTGGGTCACCACAATATAATTTAAAAACCCTAAACTTGTATGATTCGCACCAATAAATGTATCTGGACTGCGTAGAGGAGTGGGTCACCCCAATATAATAAGAAAACCATCAACTGGTCTTAATCGCACCAAAAAATGTACCTGGACTGCGTAGAGGAGTGGGTCACCACAATATAATAAGAAAACCATCAACTGGTCTAAATCGCACCAAAAAATGTACCTGGACTGCGTAGAGGAGTGGGTCACCACAATATAATTAAAAAACCCTGAACTTGTATGATTCGCACCAATAAATGTATCTGGACTGCGTAGAGGAGTGGGTCACCACAATATAATAAGAAAACCATCAACTGGTCTTAATCGCACCAAAAAATGTACCTGGACTGCGTAGAGGAGTGGGTCACCACAATATAATTTAAAAACCCTGAACTTGTATGATTCGCACCAATAAATGTATCTGGACTGCGTAGAGGAGTGGGTCACCACAATATAATAAGAAAACCATCAACTGGTCTTAATCGCACCAAAAAATGTACCTGGACTGCGTAGAGGAGTGGTCACCACAATATAATTAATAAAAAACCCTCCACGGCTCTGAATTTCCCCCAAAAAATTTCTGGACTGTGTAGTGGGGTGGCCCCGGTACTAAATTTGTTACCGGGGCCACAATACCTCCTCCAAGTTCCAAGTGTAGTGTTTATACCATATTAACACTACACTAATTCTAGCACGTCAAACCCTCTTTTTTTAAATAATGACAGGGCATTTAACTTTTGATTACATTTTTTGAATTTGTTGACATTTTCTTTTACTTTTTGAACATGGCAAACGACTGTTGAATGGTCACATAATGCCAAAAAAATAGTTGCAAGATGGAATTGTCCTTGGGCCCTCCCACCCACCCTTATGTTGTTGAAATAGGACATGCACACTTTAACAAACCAATCATTTCAGCGACAGGGCCTACCAAACAGCTGTGGCTGAAATGATTGCTTTGTTTGGGCCCCCACACCAAAAAAACAATTCATCTCTCCCTGTACAAACTAAACAGGCTCTAATGAGGAAATATGTCGTCCTCATCCTCAACCTCTGATTCCTCTCTCCCTACAGTGTGTACTTCCTCCTTCTCACACATTATCAATTCGTCCCCGCTGGACTCCACAACCACAGGTCCCTCTGTACTATCTGGAGGGCAGTGCTGTACTTCATTGAGGAATTGATTATTCATTTTTATAAACATCATTTTTTCAACGTTGTGAGGAAGCAACCTCCTTCTCCGCTCACTGACCAGGTTCCCCGCTGCACTAAAAACTCTTTCCGAGTACACACTGGAGGGGGGACAACTCAGGTAAAATAGAGCCAGTTTGTACAGGGGCTTCCAAACTGCCTTTTTTTCCTGCTAGTAACAATATGGACTGTCTGACATGTCTATTTGGATGGTGTCAGCAAAATAATCCTCCACTATTTTTTCAATTGTGACAGCATCCAATGCAGCGACAGTAGACATGTCTGCAATGGTTGGCAGGTCCTTCAGTCCGGACCAGATGTTATCAGCTTTCCCGCCAGTGGGTCTTTTAGGAAAACTGAACTTTTTCCTCGCACCCATAGATGTGGAAGAAAATGAGGGTGGAGCTGTTGGCATGTCACGGTCCTCTTCAGAGGACAATCTCCTGACCAGAAGGTCTTTGCACCGCTGTAGACTTGTGTCCGCCGGAAACAGAGACACAACATACGCTTTAAACCGAGGATCGAGCACGGTGGTCAGAATGTATTCCTCTGACTTTAAAAGAGTGACCACCCTCGGACCCTGGCAAAGCGTACGAAGGGCTTCATCCACAAGAGCTACATGCTTTGTTGGATCGCAATGCTTTACCAGCTCCTCCCTCACTTTCTCCAGCTGCTTCTGCAACAGCCTGATCTGGGGAATGACCTGACTCAAGCTGGCAGTGTCGGAACTGACTTCTCGTGTGGCAAGTTCAAACGGCTGAAGAACCTTGCACAACACGGAAATCAGTCTCCACTGCGCTTGACTCAGGCGCATCCCCACTCCTTTGCCTCTGCAGCATATAGAGGGTGGAGTTCCAGCGCATCACAACCTCTTGTTTGAGGTGATGGCAGGGCAGGTTCATGCTTTTTTGATGTGCCTCTAGTCTGCGGTAGGCACTGGCTGAATGCCGAAAGTGTCCAGCAATTTTGCGCGCCACCGCAAGCATCTCCTGCACACCCCTGTCACTCTTGAGGTAATGCTGCACCACCAAATTAATGGTGTGTGCAAAACATGGGACGTGCTGGAAATTGCCCATATTTAATGCCCGCACAATGTTACTGGCATTGTCTGACACCACAAATCCCCATGAGAGTCTAAGTGGGGTAAGCCACTGGGAGATAATTTCCCTCAGTTTCTCTAATATGTTGTCAGCGTTGTGCCTCTTATTAAAGCCTGTAATACACAATGTTGCCTGCCTTTGCACGAGCAGCAATTTTGTAGATGCTGCTACTGATGCAGCTGTTGCTGTTGCTGTGGAAGGCGATGCATCTACCCAGTGGGCTGTCACAGTCATATAGTCCTTCGTTTGCCCAGAACCACTTGTCCACATGTCCGTGGTTAAGTGGACAGTGGGTACAACCGCATTTTTCAAGCACTGAGGACACTTGATTGTACTTCTCTGTACATTTTTGGTATCGCCTGCCTAATGAAGTGGAATCTCGAGGGGATTTGGTACCGGGGATACAATACCTCCATCAACACTCTAAATCCCACTCCACTGATGGCGGACACCGGGCGCACATCTAACACCAACATTGCAGTTACAGCCGCAGTTATACGTTTTGCAATAGGGTGACTACTATCGTATTTTGTGGTCATGGCAAACGACTGTTGGACGGTCAATTGTTTTGTGAAAGACTTAGCGGCCTAACGACTTCCCCTCTGGGAAGATGACCGACTAACAGCAGCAGTGGCAGTAGTAGGCGTACCGCTGCAGGATTCCTCGGATGAATCCCGTATTGGAGAGGACTCAGTTTGGCTGCTGACTTGGGCTGCAGGACTCAATCTGATGGAGATCGTGGAGGAAGTTGATGAGGAGGGTGTTGCTGGTGTGTATCCAACTGGACCACGGGATTTAGGTGTCCCTGTACCGATGAGGGTCCTAGCCCCAGTTCCTGAACTAACCACTGAACTATGAAGGTTATTCAGGTGACGTATTATTATTAATTTTTATTTATAGGGCGCCACAAAGTATCCGTAGCGCCGTACAAGGACAAACAATGGCACAGTACAAGGTGAAACAGCACAGTACAAGTAACAGTAAGCACTATAACTCTGGGGGCTCAGGAACAGCATGAAAGAGAGGGAGGGAGGGGAAAAGTGAGTATAGGCAGGTAACTATGGCCCAAGAGGGTGGGCACGGATGACAGGATGAGAGTCACTGAGGGGAGCGGAGAGAAGCGAGAAGAGACAGAAGGCAGAGGGACTGAGAGGAGGTGAGCTGAGTAGCTGGAGAGCGCAGTTAAAAGTGATGGAAACAGAAGGTAGGAGAGCCCTGCTCAAAGGAGCGAACAATCTAAAGGGAGGGGAAGACAGACAGACACATGGATGAGATGTAGAGACAGGAGAAACGGAGACGGAGTCGAGGAAGGGGGAGAAGAAGTCAAGAAGGGATGAGAAAGAGAGGTAGCCGACCGGTGGGAGTTCAGGCATGAGACTGGAAGGCTTTAAGGAAAAGGTGGGTTTTTAATGTTCGTTTGAAAGAGGACAGATTAGGGGAAGTTCTGATGGAGCGGGGGAGCTTGTTCCAATGGAGGGGAGCGGCGCGGGAGAAGTCTTGGATACGTGCGTGAGAGGAGGTAATCAGAGGGGAAGAGAGGCGACGATCGTTGGACGATCGCAGTGAGCGGGAGGGAGTGTGAGTGTATAAGGGAGGATGTTCCTAGGTGGGCAAGATCCTTAACCCTGCTTATTTGAGCTTTACATAAGCTACATATGGCCATACATTGGTTGTCTGGATTTGGATAAAAATAACTCCAGACCGAACAGGTGCATTTTTTTGGTCTTCTGACCAGGCATCACGATGGGCTTTTTCATCCCATGGACATCAGCTGTTTCCCCCCCTGGTGCCTCATTTACAATAACCACATCACCATCCTCATCATCAAGTTCCTCCACAGCGCCAGCTACATCATCAATAGCCTCCTCCCGAGCCACCTCTTCCCGTACAGTGATGGGAAGGTCAGGCTTGACAACCACCAACACCCTTGGACTCGCCTTGGGGATTTGTGATAATTTCTCTTTAGAAGGCAGAGTTGTTTGCTGTTTTGTTGCTGACAACATAACTCTCTTCAATTTTTTTGTGGGGGGGGGGGAGGAGGAGGGCTAAGATCCTTGGGTGAAGATGGACCACTAGTCATGAACACAGGCCAGGGCCTAAGTCGTTCCTTGCCACTACGTGTCGTAAATGGTATATTGCCAACTTTACGTTTCTCCTCAGATAATTTTAAGTTTCTCTTTTTGCTTTTTTTTGAGAACTTGGGCTTTTTGGATTTTACATGCCCTGTACTAGGAGATTGGGCATCGGGCTTGGAAGACGACGTTGATGGCATTTCATCGTCTATGTCATGACTAGTGGCAGCAGCTTCAGCATTAGGAGGAAGTGGGTCTTGATCTTTCCCTACTTTATCCTCCAAATTTTTGCTCTCCATTATATGTAGCACAAGATACTGCAGAATGTGTGAACTTAGTAATATTGCAGTACCAATGGGCTTATACTGCAGGATTGGTTTGGCAAATTTTGTTGTAATTAAAAAAATTTTTAATTAGTTTTTTGTATATTTTTTTTATTAACTTTTTTTTTATTTTTTAAACACTTGGGAATATTGGGGAAATAACTATGCCCTTAGAAGCACAGAGCACAGGACACAGGACCACTGGACTGAACAGGACACAGCACACAGGACCCAGCAGCACCACTGAACTCAAAATTGACAGAGCACAGCACACAGCACCACTGGACTGATACTGCAGAATGTGTGAACTTTGTAATATTGCAGCAGTACCACTGGACTTTTACTGCTGAATGTGTGAACTTGGTAATATTGCAGTACCAATGGGCTTATACTGCAGGATTGGTTTGGCAAATTTTGTTGTAATTAAAAAAAAAATTAATTATTTTTTTGTATTTTTTTTTATAACTTTTTTTTAATTTTTTAAACACTTGGGAATAATGGGGAAATAACTATGCCCTTAGATGCACAGACCACAGGACACAGCACGACTGGACTGAACAGGACACAGCACAGGACCCAGCAGCACCACTGAATTTAAAATTAACAGAGCACAGCACACAACACCACTGGACTGATACTGCAGACCAGAACACAGCACAGCACAGCACAGCACAGCACAGCACAGAACTAAACAGCACAGCACGAGATCTACCAGAACAGAGGACCACCTAACACACCCTCCCTCTACCCTGATCAATGCCCGAGTGAAGATGGCGGCGACTAGCAGGGAATTTATAGGTTCCGAGTATCGCGAGATCCGACAACGGGATTATGACTCGGAGCCTCGCTTTCAAGTTTTCATTTGGCGCCAATACCCGGATCTGTCTCGGATCCGACTCGGATCGGCAACGTTCGGGTGGGCTCGGATTCAGGAAATCCGAGTGCGCTCATCTCTAGTTAGTAAACGACCTGTGCTAAATGGACAATATCTTAAAATACATGTGTAGCGAAAATCCTAAGGTCCACATTCCCATCCAGCAGACACTTTGTATTATTGTATAAACAGGAGTGGGACCGCAGTTACCCAACATTGTAACTGTGTGATTTTCTCTGGTAATGGGATCTCAAATAGCTATCTCTGATGTTGTTTTGCTAATATCGACACGCAGATTTAATCATTATTAATAACTGCTTTCAATATATTCGAATGGTTATCACTTCACATGCATGATAAGAAAGGTAAGATACAGTGCAATCAGTTGAATAGGACATTCATGGGGGAGGAGTATCGACAACCGGGCGACAACCTCAATCAAAAATGTCATTTGAAAAGTGGTTTTGCTGTAATTGTCAATTTTTTACAGCCAGTTTATAAAAATTACCAGAAAAAACACGGTTTCATACAGTTTTGGACTTTGTTGGATCAACTTTATACCTCTAGAAACTTAATGAAAGAAATGATAAACCAGCTCATTTTTTTTTTTAAGATTGAAAGCATTTTGTTTTGAATACTAAGTTTTTTCCACTTCCACTTAAAATAATTTGCCTAACAAGGACACAGATTCGTAGAATCCATATAACTGCTGAAGCATTTCCATACCTCCTGGGAATCCCAATTTTTGGAGGTTGTACGGGGTGATTGAAGGTCATATTCTTGAAAGGGGCATGGCATGGATTCACGTAGGATAGGCAGCACCATGGCTTAGTGGTTAGCACTTCTGTCTCACATATGTTCAATTCCCAGCCATGGCCTTATCTGTGTGGAGTTTGTATGTTCTCCCCGTGTTTGCGTGGGTTTCCTCCGGGCGGTCCAATTTCCTTCCACGATCCAAAAACATACTGGTAGGTTAATTGGCTGCAATTAAATTGACTTTAGTCTCTCTCGGTCTGTGTGAGTTAGGAAATTAAGACTGTAAAGTCCAATAGGGCAGGGACTGATGTGAGTGCATTCTCTGTACAGCGCTCAGGAAGTAGTGGCGCTATATAAATGATGATGATGATGCTTGGGGATGATTCGGCAGATTGGAGATCTGAGCTAATTTGTTCTGATTTTCCAGATCTTTAGAGGTGCAGTTTGCTCATTGCCAAGTATGTAATTTTATTTAATTTTAATTTTAAAGAACGGTTATTGTACCTCTGTTTGCATTTATACCCCTGCATCTCCTATTCAATGTTTAAACCTTCCTGTGAGATCATTGACATGCATGATTATATTCTTGGCAGATATGTAGGATCTAATCAATACTTGTTGTTTTAGTTCCCAAACCAGGAACTTGACAGTATTCCTTGGCTAGAAGCTCTTTTAATACATATTTGTATTAGCACATAAATATTCTGATTGGTTTCATCATTTCAGACTTCAGCTGGGTTTATTAATTTATAGGCTAACTCCATTGAAGTATAACTATATATTAAACATTTACATGATAAGGTTCTCTTACACAATATCTAATAGCTACATTCTGGTTCAAAGACGTGCCACAGTCAACTCCTTGAAATTCGGAGGGAACGGCGGCAATGAAACTGCTTCCAGTTAGGAGATTTAAAATTATAATTTTCTCGGGAGAGGAGACAAGTGTCACAAAGTTCTAAGAATGTTCTATTCTTCTAAATTATAGCCGTTAACATCAACAAAGCATATTTGATCGGATTTAATAATTAATGATGAGCGTGCTCATGTTTAATCCAGCATGAACACATACTAAGGCAAATAATGGTCAAGAGCCATAAAGTGGAAAGGTTTATATGGGAATTTTCTTTTTAAAACGGAAAATAATTATTTCGTTTCTCAGAGAGAAATTTTGTTACTCAGTCCATGCGTTTATTTTACAGTGGGGTACTTTTTCTTTAATAAAATGGATAAATCAATGGTTGGGTCCTTTTTTATTTATTTTTAAAGTAGTGCTCTCTTAAGAAAATAGACATTTTTTTAGTCGTAGAGGATTTGCTACTTTTTCCATGTGGAGTGCTGTTTCACACAGAAAAAAATATGTAATAAGAGACAATATAAAGTGTATTTTATAGTTGTATATATTGTGGCCTAAAAAAATAGACACGTTTTACTCATTAGCATAAGAATAGGCGAAACTGGCTGAAAAAATGGCAGTATAATGTAATGGAATATGGGACAAATCTAAAATTAAAGCAAAAATTTAATTCTGCATTGTTTATAGTATATCCCCCCATGTAAAGATTAAGTATTTACATTCTGGATAGATTAGACTACTTAATATATATATATAATAAAAGAAAAATTTAAATCAATTTTTTTTTCTGTTAATTTTTACTTTTACTCCACCACTTCAAATGTTTTGGGGCTTAAAAAAGTATTTATTTCGCAATTCAGCTTTGAAATGGAGACGGAGGGGATGACCTACTCCACTGCCACCTCGTCCCCGATAATAAAGTGGTTCAGCTGGCATGTGTATGTTACGGACGGAGAGGGAGCACGTCCAAATCGAATAGACTCTGATTTACTACCTGCATCTCCTACACTTAGAGAAGTTCCCCAATATTCCTATTAGTAGTTCCCTGGTGACCATTCGACTAGTGTAACTTTCATGAACTGGAAGGGATCCTATTGGGTTCCTCCCCTCATATGTTCAATGTGGTTTAACAGCAGAATTGTTTAAGGTGTTCCTCCCCACTATGTACCCCTTCAATCCTTCCCCTTTTTATTTTTGTGTCCTTTCCTTACCCCCCCCCATCCCTTTCTTCTTTCTGTACCCCATAATTTCTGAAAAATTAATAAAAATACTATTGAAGTTAAAAAAAAAAAGAGTATTTATTTCTTTCTGATTTTAGATGTCATTAAAAAAATATCATAGCAACAAATGTTTTAATTTCCAGCCATTATGTATAATATAATAATTATTTTTTTAGTGCAATATTTCTTTCAGATTGTTGACAAACGACCTTACATCTCTTTACTTTATTAAATCTGTACAGTGACCTTCTCTTAGGCATTTATTGTATAATGTAACAATTTCAGATTGTTGACAAACGACCTTACATCATTTTACTTTATTAAATCTGTACAGTAACCTGCATTGGTTGCAGATTTATGATTTGATTGTTCATAAAATATCTATACCAGAAATACTATATTAATTTCCTTGCTTTATTGTCTGCTTCAGGAAATTCATACTAGTTATTTAAAGATAATGTTACAACAATTTCTGTCATGTAGACATAACCTTATGTGACATCATTGAAGGCTCCTGTAGCCACAACAGGTCTTCTGTAAGGACTTCTGAATTCTAATTAAAAGTAGAATTCTTCAGTCAGTCCAAAATGTGTATACAGCATAAATATCCAGTTTTACTTGATATACTCTTTGGTTTTTATAGTTATGTTCACTTGTTATTAAGTTTCCATGGCCTTATCTGTGTTGAGTTTGCATGTTCTCCCCGTGTTTGTGTGGGTTTCCTCCGGGTGCTCCGGTTTCCTTCCACATTCCAAAAACATATTAATTTTGCCTCCCAGTCTCTCTCGGTCTGTGTTTGTGTATGTTAGGGGATTTAGATTCTAAGCTCCAATGGGGCAGAGACTGATGTAAATGAGTTCTCTGGACAGCGCTGCAAAATTAGTGGCGGTATATAAATAAACAAGTTAACCCGTGCATGATACTCATGCATTCTAGTCAAATCAAGCTACTTAAGGTGTTAAAAAGGTTCTTGTCATGCATTTGGGCCTAGCCCAGGCCTCCTCAGGAGAAGAGCGTTACTTCCCGCCGCAAGGGCCCTTTTTTAACGTGGTTTTGGCCACATGTCACCACCTCATCATTTTTCTCCATCACCTCATCCTTCATCTTTATCGCCACATCCTTCATCAAGCTACTTAAGGTGTTAAAAACTCCCCACTGTCAACCCCGGCAACCACCAACCACTCCCAACTGTCACTTCTCCTTCAAGAAATATATAGGTCAGTGTATAACTCTGCTCAGCAGATGGCGCTACAGCTTGGGGTTTTTTTTCCACACACGCCACTAGGCATTTATATAGTAGATAGATGATGATGATGATGAAGTTTCAGTCTCTAGTTACAACTGTTTCCCATTGTCTCTTTCTTCCCACTTTTAATTAAGTAGGTCATTACTTTTTAGAAATAAATTACCCAGCCAGTACTTACGTGTTACTTTTGTTGTAGTGTTTCTGTCCTGTCCAGCGTTAAAGTGGCCACTTAAGGACCTTGTCATTTTAGAGTGGAGGTACAATCTGTAGCCTTTGCCTTGGTTGCAGGATGTAGTTTCTCTATATCTCTATTCTCCTCTAGCTATTTTTCTCTTCTATTAGTCATCGTTTTATGAACTTCAGATGTCCATTCCTTTCTTTGTGCTTAACTCCAAATCCTCCTGAACTTGTCTCTGCTGTGTATCTTTCTTGGTTCTTCTTACTATTCTTACTCAAGCTGCTTTTCTGTGCTATTTCCAATTTTACTGTACTTTCCTCTCTTATGTTCCCTTCTTTCTTGTCCCCCTTTTTTTCACTCATTCGCCTCCTGCCTCATTGTTCCTCTCTCCGTGTCACAGCCTCCTCCAAAATCCTCCTTCACCCTCTACTACTAAGAGCTGTTGCCTCCTCCCTATATGGGCTTCCTCCTCTTAACTTTCCGTTCCAAATTCGCTCCTACTTAGGAGTCATCTGTAATCTCGTTACCAGTTACATAAGGAGAGGTGCCAGCTTCTGGCACGGGCATGGAGATCTTCCCACCAACTCAAAAGGTTCACCATTCAGGGTGAGAAAAAAATTATGTTGGCTTGCATTAAACTTTTGTGGGGCGCTACATTATAATTCTATTGATTGTGGCTGGTTTAGTGGCCTCAAACGTGTTTGGGATGTGGTCAAGATTTTTGGGCCAGTTCAATTCGGGGTTGACTGTTGCACCCATCCTGTTCTAGTGCGCCGAACCTTGAAATCAAATTTGTTGCTCAATGTTTGAGGTTGCAGCTCACAATTAAAACAAAATACTTTGAACTATACTAATGTGTTTCCTGTTTGAGATTAAATGGCTACAATTTATAGTATTTATGGTATTTTTAATTTTTTATTTTTTTTTCAATCGAACAGCGATTATAACTCTATTCAAACTCAAGTTTGTTGTTCACATGGATAGCCGTTAAAAATAATGTAGCATGGTTCAACCTGTTCACCCAAATTTGGCTCAAATTTGTTTTAGTCTATCGGAAGTTTCGAAAAAATATTATGACATTTCAAACTTTAGAAACTGGGTTGATGAACCAGATCGAGATCCACTTTAAAAAAAAAATCCATTTATAATCTTCTTTTCTATTTATTACACGTACATTTTAACAAGTACTATAGCAGATGTTTACTATATGTTACATTTTTTTTAGCATACATTTATTTTTATTTTTTTTTCGAAAATGAGTTTTACCTAAGACCCAAAGAGTTTTCTAATTTATAACACTTTATTTTGTAATGGCGTTTATCCCCAGCTGTATACGCCAATGGAAAACAAAAAAAAAATCTTCCGTTTGACTGCCCTGACAAGTGGAAATATGTCTACTACTGTGTGAGAGATAATAATAAAGCCTTTCCTAGGTGTTTCTCCTTAACAAATTGTCTTGAAAGCAAACAGTTCATGAAGTGAAGCAGTGTGAATCTCTAAACAATCATTATGGCATCTCCTATACTCATAGAACATCTCCAGCCTTCATTACATATTTGCACAGAGCTGTGGGTTTGATGTCAAAGAATATTGATGACCAGTCCGACCGAGCAGTTTGTACTTGTTTTAGTTAAGAACTTTTCAGAGATGCTGAATTCAGCTCAAACGTATATAAAAATGAACTTCTTTTTGATGGTTTTTAAAATATGTGGGATGGAAAGTGGGTTGACTGTCAATTTTTTTGTAGTTTGCAAATTCTCTTTCACTGTTTTAAAATATTCCACTCTAAATTTTCCTTCCATACTAGAGTGAAGCAGCTGTGTGCTTTGAGGGGGGTCCAGGTCTGTTGACATTATTTGGTCTCTCTATTAAAGTAGCCCAATATTTATTTTTTTGGTTATGTTTGTAGCCTGAATGTAATTATTTTTATTATTAATAAAATTGCTAACAATAAAATATAATGAAAATAATTAAATGGTATTTGTTTAAAGACGTTGTGGTAATTGTATGCACAGTTCTAGATCTGCATTACTATACTATTGCTAATAGTTATAGGTAGAGATGTTTACTGACCCCCGTGTTTTGGTTTTGGATCCCGATTTTTTTCTAAAATCCCTTTTTTTTTTGCTAAAATCACATATTTTTGCTTTCTTCACCCCCTAAATTATTATTGACCTCAATAACACTAATTTCAAGTCATTTGTCAGTCAATTTTGACCACCTCACCGGTCACAATCTTATTGTCATACACTTTCAAACACAGACTGCAGATTTAGAAGACCAAACCTGCCAGACCTATTATTTGTATTTCAGCAATGACAATTAGCAATGGAGTTCTCCTCTTTGTGTGTAACCTATATAACACAGTACAATGTGACTGCAGATTTACACCAAGCCTGCCAGCCCTTGTATTTGTATTTCAGCAATGACAATTAGCAGTGGAGCTCTCCTCTTTGTATGTTACCTATATAACATAGTACAATGTGACTGCAGAATTAGAAGACCAAGCCTGCCAGACTTTTTTTTTATTTCAGCTATGACAATTAGCAATAGAGCTCTCCTCTTTGTGTGTTACCTATATTACACAGTACAATGTGACTGCAGATTTAGAAGACCAAACCTGCCAGACCTATTATTTCTATTTCAGCAATGACAATTAGCAATGGAGCAATGGAGCTCTCCTGAATGTCACTGGAGACTTTGAAGAACACTGCTACCCCTCCTCTTTCTATTCTACCTATGACTCTGCCTAACTGCACTACAGACTGACAAGAACTGTGCTACCCCTTCTGTGTCCCTCTGTGAAATGGCGCTGGATCGCTGTGGAGGGTGGTACTTATAGGATCCAAAGCTCGCGAGATCCGAGATCTGATGATGTAAGGATGACGTTTTACCTCGTTTTCAATTCCGAGGGTGTGCGAAAGTACCGGCTCGGTACTCAGATCTGCTAAGTTCGGGTGTGTTCGGTTTTCGGGGAACCGAGCCTGAGCATCTCTAGTTATAGGTTGACCTGATCATTTTATACCATTGCTATCTTTGAGACACATGGCACAATTCTGCATGTTTGCATGGCTTACTAAGCCCACTCGAGTGCTCCATATTCACATAAACACTATATGGTGTGGTAGAGCTGATATGGGGCATTAGGACACAATTTCTCCATGCCTGGTATAGTAGGTAGAGAGGTGTCAGAGGGGAATGAGATTAACGTGTGACAAGGGGAGCATTCACCGGACCAGATGAGGGTTGGCAATACATCAAATGTTGGGTGTGAGGTATGTATTCAACAGGGATCCCCAGGAAGGGGTAATCCGGGCTTCTCATTGCCCATGGGAGACTAGATTAACGTTTGGGTGATCCAGCTCTATCCATCAATACCTCCTATTACACCTTCTGTCATTTCCTGGTAAATTGGATGTGGTGGGACTTGGTTTGTATGGGGAAACTTCAGCCATTATGCATTTAGCAATTGGTTAAACTATACACACTACCTAAACATGGTCAGGATAGAGAGATTTAATATTTTTCTTGGTATTTTCTTTATTTTTCCTGATTTTAAATTGGCTTAATTTTTTAAGGGTACAACAGACATAGATATTAGGGGCCTCATTCATCATGAAATGCAAAAATAACGTGATGTACATTAGGTATGCGCATGTCCATATTCAACAAGGAACGAAACTGAAGTGTCACGAAAGCCAGATTATGGGAATGGTCTTGACCTCTGCTCTAGGGAGAACTTACTCTCAGAGAGGTGCGGAGTCTAACGGAGGAGAGGTATTCACAGAACAGATAACGCGCGGAACCACCAAGCAACTGTAAGGCAGAAGGGAAGGAGTAATATAGAGATGAACTGCAGAGAGCTGGAGCACTGACATCCACACAGGTGTTATAACTCTGGAACAGGACCAATGATGAGCGATGCTCAGCACTGGTAGATGCTGAGAAGCAATGAGCTGCACAGGTATAGCTGGGAAGCGATGAGCTGCACCATCCACGATGTCAGGAACCACAGAAGTAGCTGAACAGGAGTCAGAGGAGATGCTTCCTATCAGGTAGAGAGACCTGATGATCTGACACCCATTAAACGGAGGAGGGCCCTTATAAAGGGAACTGGCTGCAGCTGATCCAATCACTGCTGAGCAGAGGTTTGAAGGTTCCCTGGGTAGCGCCTGCGCAGACCACTAGGCAAGATGGCGTCCAATGAGAGAAGAATGCCAGGCTGAACAGCAGATAGCGGTAACCAAGGGAAACCAAGGAATACAATGAACCTCACGGAACTAAACTGGTGTGATGCGGAATATGAAGATACGTCTGTTGATGAATACGGGTCTAGGTTCGCTCTGCTCTAACAGACAATACACTGCAGGATACGTCCAATACATATGGGGAATACAAAGTCACAAAAGAACGTACACACAAAAAAAAAAGATTACAAAAAAAACTATTCAATTAATGTCATCTGTTAATAATATAGCCATTCATGACTATGACTAAATGCTAAAAAAATAAAAATATCGATTTTAATTTTTCCCATAAAATACATTTATCAGGATGTTATTAATGGCTACTGTACAAAAATGCATTTTTACAGCTGCTCTTGATTGCAAACACATGTTCTAGCTGCATACACATGTTCTAGCTGTATACACAGCCGTCATCACTAGTAATCGGCACTTGCAGCAGTCCTGTAGCTGGTGCTAGTAATACATCCGAAAATCCCGTCCCTTAGAGATGCCCAAAGCTTGAGTTTGGCACGCCCTTACTGTACACTGACTACATGCATACACAAATCACCCCCCATCCCCCGTTACGCCCCTGAAATCTCAGGCTGTACTAAGGGTCCTTTGCGCTCGAAGATTAATTGAACTTTGCTGCGTTCTCTGAAGTTTGGTTCATTTCTGGGCATGCGCAGGGTTATTATACGCAAAATGCGGCACGTATCAGCATTTACGTTCCTTAATGATTCAGGCACTAGATATACAAAATATGATGCACATTACAATTCACAGGTATCAAAATAAAGAGAAATATAAAAATAAACCAGCTAAGCCTTTGTTTAAATATACAATGAAAATAGATGATAATTTTTGTGTAATTTTGCTCTCGGTTGGACAAATAAAGTAAAAGTCCAACAGAGAGAAATGATAATTATCCCTAGTGAGCAGCAACAATGGCCATTATAACTGTGACTCAGCTTTCCACATATAACAAGAATTAGGGATTCAGATGAGAATTACGAAAAAGCTCATTATTTGCATAAGGTGAAAAGCGAGACCTCTTGAAAAGAGTTGTTGCGATCCAAAAATAATGATGGAAATTTGCAGACTAAAATGTTGCGTACTTGAAAGATATTAATCACAGGAGAAGCTGACAGTGACATTGTGTCTCTGTCTTTGCAATGTTTTTTTTTAAGTCCACAAATTGACTCATTCCAAATATATTTACCGAAGACGGATGGCAGCAGTTTAAAAAAAGGAACTAGGGAGTTTGTCTGGCAGAGTCTGCATAATATGTACTAATGTAGGAAGAACATTCATTTTGATTATATTAATAATTTCTCTCCATAAAATAAGAAATTTAGATTTTCTTTTTAAGTCTATTTTATTTTTAATTAGGTGCTAAGTATAAAAGTTTTTTTTTTCCAATAAAAGGTCAAAGAAGGACACTTGGGTATTTAACAATATAAAAAGGTAATAGAATTAAGTACTTTCCTTCAGTTGGATTGGAATATAAAAGGATATTTTGAAATGTATGTAAATGTAATTATTAGTATTAACGAAAAAATGCAGAAACATAGTCTAATAATAATCAGGGTCATTTGTAAATGCACAAAAAATTAATTAGGTACAAATGGGCCTAATTTTCTGCCAAGTGCTTTTCAAATCACACATCAACTAAACCGTCTTTGGAAAAAAAAACACAGAAACCAGTCCTACATTATTGTGTTACTTGATACACTGGAAACATTCAGGTGAAAGCAGCAAAAAGTCAAAATCCTACCTATCTCTACTTTTGGATAGATGTCATTGTTCATTTAAACTTTCCCATATTTCTATTAAAATACTGCTTGGTTTAGCCAAATTTATGCTTTTGAAAGCCCAAAGGGTATGAATGCACTGGATCTCACTCCTGCTCTCAAGAGCCGAGCCGGGACCAGCATAGCACATGAAAAAATATTGCTGGACTCCCTCCTTAGCAGGGCCCCATAGCCATCAAAACCCCTGTGATGGCTATAATTTCACCCCTACTGGGCAGCTTTAATTTGACACTATGTTTAGAATAGAAATGCTCAGGCTCGGTTCCTCGGGAACCGAACACACCTGAACTTAGGGGATTCGAGTTTGGGTTGCGCACCCTCGGAATTGAAAACAAGGCAAAACGTCATCGTTATACCGTCGGATCTCAGATCTCACAAGTTTTAGATTCCTTTTTAAGATCCAAAATAACGGTGGGTGGGTGGGCGGACGGACTCCCCTTTTCATTTCTGCCACTGCTGTGTGCCAATGTGTCCTAGATGTGCTAGGAACTGCCGTGTGTTTGTGTCATTGCTCTGTCGCTTACTATCCAGCTAGGTCTCTGCAGTATTTGTTTGAAAGTGCATGAAAATAATATTGTGACCTGTGAGGTGGTCAAAATTGACTGGAAATGACTTAAAATCAGTGTTATTGAGGTTAATAGTAATGTAGGAACAAAAAAGTTAAAAAATTATGTGATTTTAGCATATATTAGGATTTTTTCTAAAAAAAACAAAACCAAAACCAAAACACATTAGGGCAGTTTTGCCAAAACCAAAACACGAAGCTAATCCATATCCAAAACCAAAACCAGTTCACGGGAGTCAGTGAGCATCTCTAATTTAGAGTTGACTGTAAATCTGTCTGCACATTTTAATTCCCCACCCCTCGTATCACAACTTGGTTTTACCAATGTGCAAAACTGCACCTACTAGTAGGATTTACACCTGTCTCTAAATGAGGACCGTTATGAGTTCCTCGGCCATGTCCAAGCACAGGGTATTACATACCTTTTCGGCTCCTCTCTAACAAATGAGGATCTAGGCCACTTAATACTTTTGCTCTAGTGATAATATATAAAGTCCACAGTCCTTGTATTGCTGACGTCCCTCAGTCGGTCACTGTGATCGATCGGCATGGCTCCAGCTATCTAGGGAGAGGACTCCAATTGACCACAGTCTTGGTTCTCTGTAATAAGGGACTATTCTGAGCTCCTTTCTGGTAGATTTCAGCTCTCAGTGAACAGATTGCCAACACTGACCCAGGACACCAATCAGATACAACATTAAAACCGCTGACAAGTGAAGTGAATAACATTGATTATCTTGTCATGCCAAGGGGTGGGATATATTAGGCAGCAAGTGAACAGTCAGTTGTTGAAGTTGATGTGTTGGAAGCAGGATAAATGGGCAATTGTAGGCTCTAAGTGACTAAGGGCCAAATTGTGATGGCTGGATGACTGAGTCTGAGCATCTCCAAAATGGGAGGTCTTGTGGGGTGGCCCCGTATTGCAGTGGTTAGTACCTACCAAAAGTGGTCCAAGGAAGGACAATCAGTGAACCGGCGACAGGGTCATGATCGCCCAAGGCTCATTGATGCTGGTGGGGAGCGAAGGCTAGACCATCTGGTCCAGGACCACAGAAGAGCTACTGTTCACAAATTGCTGAAAAAGCTATGGGGTTGCGTAGCCACAGACTGATCAGAGTGCCCATGCGGACCCCTGTCCACCACTGATATATATATATATATATATATATATATATATATATATATATATAGGAGTCTCCAGATTTTATTGCACCTGCAAGTTTCACCCATTGTGTGCAAAATTTTCGAATACATTAGCCACCCTTCCCATTGACCCTGACATTTTTAATTGAATAGGACATCAGATATCTAGGATGTCTGGCAGTTGTCCATTTGCTGCATTTAGCGGAGTCCAGGATGAAAGGTTCAATTGGATTTGGCATATCATGCTGTCTATAATCCACCTAAGTCCACATTATTGTAACCAAATATAAAACACTTAAACTGAAGTACAATGTTTGTACCTTACCAGAAGCAACCAGTGATCTGCAACCCACTCTGATGCAGAAGCAGAATGCCCACGTTTTTCTCAATACCGGCAACATTAAAATTAACACGAGCATTGGTTTAGAGTACAGAAAATTACTTTATGGGGGAAAAAAATGTTCTGCAAGTGTCACAAATGCAGGTTTAAATTTTCTCTGCATTACACGATGATTTTCTGGTTTGAAGGGAATTTTACAGAACAAAGAGCTAGGAATAGCTCTTGTATTTTATAGATGATTAAACATCAGTAACTGTGGTGTAGGTTATATTGTCTTCACAGCTTCATAATGGTAATATTAATGGGAGCTGCAAATTGTTCTTTCTGTCGATCCAGGAAAGCATTGTCTGTAGATATCCTATTTAAAGGAAAAATATCACTGAAATATATTTTTCATTAAATGTGAAATTAAATGCAATGAACACTGTAATGTATTTCTGTGGAGAAACGTACAGTATATAATTGTATTTGGATTCACTGTTGTTCTGTGTCTCCGCCTCCTTAGTAGACTTCTACAATGCAGAGATGTCAGATTTTGGGTAATCCTCTTATTGGGCAATGATATCAACTGTCTCACCTAGAGGTTATAAAAACAAAAGAAACTCTCCCGGTGAGGTGACCTATGTATCACACCCACAACCTTCTATAAAGCAGGTAAGTGTGCTGGGGCAATTAATG